>NW_027175832.1:13434053-13441553 GCF_023055335.1 Clinocottus analis | reverse complement strand
ATACACACAGCACGTAGGCACACAAACAGACATGTTACATAAGATGGCACTGCAGTGCAGCTGTTGGACAGACAAGAGCAGCACACCAGGTCTGCACAAGACCACTGCTGATTAACATAATGCCAAGATGATGTCATACATTGACATGTACCAGGGACATTATTGTCATCTTAAATCATGGAAAAATGAGAATATATTTTTTTAATCACGGTGTCATTAGAAATACTGGGACACAGTTCTTTTACAAAGCATGAGGATGCTCAAATCCGCACGTATATTACATGTTACTGTATGTTCTGTTTAAGATGGGAAAGGCTGATCATTACTATCATGTGGCTTACTCACTGCGGATGTGATTTGAACAAATCTCATTAAATGAGTGTCCTTTTCATACCACGAGGGAAATCTTGTTACTACATATCAGCAATGGACAAATCCTGATCCCAAACTTTAAAACGTTAAGACACAATTTCCTTGGTGAAAAATCTATATATAGCTTCTCATATTTGCACACTAATTATATTTCTTCAGTGTGTAGTGCAGAGCAGTCTCACTGGGAAAGTAATTCACATGGAGAAAACTAAAAACATGATTGCAGAATGGAATGTTGGACACAATGTCCCACAATGGAAGCACCTTAAAACTGTTAAAACCCATAACACATTACTATAGACAGTGGTCTTGTGATGCTCCTGCACATAACAAAAGGATAACATATTGAAATCCTTGAAGAAAAAAAAAACATGTTAATGGCTTGCTACTTTAAATTTACATTATAGACTCAAATCAGATTCAGATTCAACTTTATTGCCATTGCACAGAGTACAAATTCTACAAAATGTAGTCTGACCGTGCAAAAAGAAGCAGTGCTGTAAATATACCCATGAAAGGTTTATTGTTTTGGGTTGATGTTTTGTATTTTCATATATATATAACCCTAACCACTTTATATACGGGGATCCGTTACAAGTGCAGTGCAATGTTCTAAATAAATAGCATGTATAAATATAAAGAACAGATAAATAAGAATAAACAAGTCTAAGTAGTGTGAGTATTATAACAATATAGACAGTATAAACATATGAACAGTGGATATGAAATGCAAGATGTATACAGTATGTATGGTATTAACAGTAAGGTGTAAGTATATCGTCACTGGAGGAAGGTGTCTTGTTTAAGTGTGTGTGTGTGTGTGTGTGTGTGTGTGTGTGTGTGTGTGTGTGTGTGTGTATGCGTGTGTGTGTGCGTGCGTGCATTCAGTAGGTTGACAGCTGAGTGGAAGAAGGTGTTCCTGAGACTGCTTATCCTGGAATTGAGATTCCTATAGCGCCTCCCAGAGGGGGTAGGCCACACCGCCTGTGAGGGGGGTGATAGGTGTGAGGGGTGTGTGAATGTATGATGTGTGTGAGGGGTGTGAGTGTGTGATGGGGTGTGATGGTTTGAGGCGTGTGAGTGTGTGATAGGGTGTGATGAGTGTGAGTGTGTGATGGGGTGTAATGATGTGAGTGTGTGATAGGTGTAAAGGGTGTAAGTGTGTGAGGGGCATGAGAGATGGTGCAGTTTGAAGCTGAGATAGTATGGCGACAGTAGTGTTGCATACTGGGTGTGTGACCCACCAGTTGAGAACCTCCAGTTTAGGACACAGTGTACACATTGTATGCTCCCAACAGTGCATTATATTTTCCATGAACATTTCAAATCTTTGTTTACCATCTGGTGCATCAGAGGGGAAACACACTGGAGCCGTGGTGATTCATATGGAGTCAGACAGGACTGTGTGTCTGTTTTCTGACTGAGTGCTTCTCTTTCAAAAACACTTCTTTCTACACTACTTTTTTGCAACAATGGACCATAATTTACTAAAGTTTAAAATACAGACCAGATAGGTGGCGGCTTGCTTAGTCCACGGAAAATTTGCCTTGTGAAACAGATGTAATAGCAGTAATTGCTTTATAATTAGTGGAACCGTACTTAATGTAATCATTTACACGTGATTTTGCTGCTATTACAGGACAAACTGTCTGCTTTGAAAAAGTATATGTTTTCTTTGATGGTCGCATGAGTTTGAAGCGGTGGTTGGTACCATGGGGGACCAAAGGAACCCAACTTTGGAATAGTGGCCACAGATGGAATTACAGGTCATGCCACACCTTGGGGACGAACATGTGACTGTTCCAGTGTTTTGAGTGTCACAAATACTAAGACATTCCTCCTTGAATGCTCACCATTTGAGTTTGGACCAATAACAACAAAACAGTCCTGAAGGTCCATATCAATGCCTTATAAAAGTGCTCTAAAAATGAGCTGGCTCGGCGAGAAAAGGATTTCTGCTGTGGCCCCAAAACACAGAAGCCTGAGGAATGTATACTCTTAGCATCAGCTAAATAGAATGTACATGTGACAAAACCTGCTGGCAATAAAAAGTCATATCAGGAGGTTCCAATAGTTCATTCGTCATGTTGTAAAACTGCTACAAAAACAGCTACACACACGCATGCACACAAACACACACACACACACACACACACACACACACACACACACACACACACACACACACACACACACACACACACACTCAGCACTGGAACAGAGGAAATGATATTGTACTCACACATATATAGCCACGGTTGGAATATTTTCCTTTTGCTGCAGCAGGACGAATGGTGAGTACAACAATTCTTACAAATGTTGGTTAAGAGTTTTCCTTAGGAGGAGAGCAGTTCTTTATGTCTTATTTTTACATTAGTGGCCAGTGTCTTGGGCTTTCTTAGCAAGAGTCTTTTCATCACAAAGGCCATCATTAGAAAAATGTTTGCAGTGATTGGAATAGAATGGAAAACTTTAGTGTTTGAATGTCTCACCCTTTCTGCTTCAACATGTGTCCTGAAAATATAGATACAGATATCACAAAGCAAAACCACAATAACAATCACAAAAAGACACAGAATAACTTCACAGACGCAAATTCACTACAACAAGACTCAAAATAACCCCAGAGAGAAACAAAGAAGCTACAAAAACTCACAATGACTCCAGAGAGAAACAAAGCAGCTACAAAGACTCACAATGACTCCAGAGAGAAACAAAGCAGCTAAAAAAGACTCACAATAACTCCAGAGAGAAACAAAGCAGCTACAAAGACTCACAATGACTCCAAAGAGAAACAAAGCAGCTAAAAAAGACTCACAATAACTCCAGAGAGAAACAAAGCAGCTACAAAGACTCACAATGACTCCAAAGAGAAACAAAGCAGCTACAAAGACTCACAATGACTCCAGAGAGAAACAAAGCAGCAAAAAAGACTCAATGACTCCAGAGAGAAAGAAAGCAGTAATAGCAGAAGTACAATATGTACCTTTAGCCAGAAGCAGAGAGCAGCTCTTGATCCTGTGGGTGATCTGTTAGAAAGTGTGACAATGGCCGTATATATAACAGCTCAAAGAAATAGTTTGCAGATCATTCCAGAAACATACTGAATTCATTCTTTACTGGATTGTGTGATTTCTTCTTCACTTCAGAACGTGAGCACACTGATATGATGTCTCCTGTGGGAGTGTGTGTCCTCCTCTTCGTCTCGGTCTCGGTGTGTTACTGGCTGCCAGCAGGTTGCTATGCCAACGGCAAGGTCACTAAAGCCTGTAGCAGCATGGAGCCCCTCCACGGTGCCGCTGGTCAAACCACTCAAAGCCCCTACCACCTAGAAACCAACACCAGCAGCTTCAGGCCTGGAGAGCAGGTCAAAGGTAACCAGTCATAGTTCAAGTCACACTCCCAGTTCAGGCATATCAATGGAACCCAGAGCCTTGATGGGGAACACGCGCTGATTGTGATCCAAACTTTCCACCTGAACAGAACTCATAAAGTCACTCCCTTTATAGCGAAACTCTTTATTAAAGCTTTTAATATGCAGAAGCCAGTGAGCCGCCATTTGCAATTTTAACAAATTAGACATGAGACTGTGTTTACCCTGGGCAACACACAGGTCACAGCTGATTAACTTATTATTCTCCAACCAAATGAACATAAATCATTGATAATGTTGATATCATTTTCTTTTAATTCTTACATTTCTTAATCACTCTTTTCCAGTCAACCTCATCGGAACATCCTATTTTATGGGATTTCTGCTTCAAGCCAGGGATGCAGCCAATCAGGGCTCAGTAAACACTGTTGGCAGCTTTACCCTGACCAATCGGAACACGCAGCTGCTCACCTGTGATAAGCACCAGGTGTGTTCATTAACACGTAAAGACACATTCACGTTTCTTTTTTATTGTCACAAAACCAAAGATAACACTCAAATAACATTATTACATACACTATAAAAATGAAATACATGAAGTTTATATGTGTGTGTCCAGGGTTCAGCAGTGAGCCATACGAGTAATGGCAAAAAGATGGATGTCTCTGTCATCTGGAACGCTCCTGCAGATGCTCCTCAACAGGTTCAGTTTTTGTGAGTTCATTTATTTCTAAATTCTCTCTACAGTGGCCACTGTGTTCACAAGTTGTAATTACAGCGTCATTTGATACAGAAAAGTACAGTTCCAGTAGCTCAGGTAGAGTCATAAAGACATAAGTTTGTATTAGCAACATTAGCTAATGCAACTTGTTGTAACTCAAGTAAAGCAACCTCTTGACTCTGTGTTGTGTTGAATAGAGAAAGAGTAGAGAAGTGGCATACATTCATCAACTCCCAATGCTCGGCCAGCGTCACACAGGCACCTTTCAGCATGTGTATGAGACACGCTGCGCTTTTAGCTAACTCCAATTTATAGTATCGGACGATTAGAGCAGTAGACGTAAAATAAAGAGCAAGAAAGTTTGGATGGGTGAAATGAACACAGGACTTTCACCCACTTCATGTCCCATGTGAAACTTCACCTTGATTTATTTGACCATAGTTTTGTTACATACTTTCAAAAACCCAAAGCTTCTTTTCTGTAGCCTAACCAAGTAGTTTAGTTGCATATATAAATCTAAAAACATTTCAAAAAGTAAACCTACGTTGGAAGTTTGTGCAACATACTTCCAAACCTTGGCCACTGGTTGTCGTTTAGAGATAGATAGATAATTACTTTATTGATCCTTTATTATTACCCTAAGGGAAATTCAGGGTCCAAGTAGCTCGACACATCATACAACATAAAATATACATACACACACTATTAAAAAAAGATTGTCCAAAAGAAAAATGAAAAAACAAGAACATTTTTTTTAAAAACATTTAAAAAAAACAAGTTGGGTGAGAAGAAGTCATGTGAGTCTATAATTAACATCAACCAGGCTGTTTGCCCCAAACCCAATCAAATGGTTTTGTTGCCTCAACCTAACTTCCTGTGAAGATATAATTGTATTTAAAAGAAGAAGATGTAAGCAGTCCCTGCCCGCCCTCACCTGACCTAGAAGGGTAGCTAGAGCGTCATCAGTGTTTGATGGTTGGGACTGAGAACGTGTTCATATGTGCTCATTTATAGAATTTTGTTTTATGACTGTGTGACTTTATTTTAAAGGTCTGTATTTACTCTATGACAGAATATGTGAACATACCTGTGTGTGTATATTTTCCAGTGTGAGTGTAGTGACCAACTACAATACACTTTGGGTGAAGCTGCCTGGACCAGTCATCTCTCAGCCTGGTGCTACCCTCCCCCCGCCTCAGACAGACACAACATCTCGCCCAGTGCAACCTACGACCACACCCAGCATCCTGCCTGGGCCTGTGAGTGTTATCAACTTTAATGTGAAACCAGTGAACAAATTAAGTCTAATAACTCCATCCCTCTAGTTTACTTCTGACGGATGTGGCCAATCAAAATCCTGCCTGCTGGATCCTCCAGGCTGTGATCCAAAAAAAGATCCTCACTGCTACTTCCTGTCCATGACCACCGAGGGACCAGACACAACGGTCTGACTTTTAACTGTTTCATTTACAATGAGTTCAGATGCTACATGAAGCAATAGATTCTCACCACATTCAAACTGAGCAGCATATTCTCAATTCCAACTCGTCAAATGCAGACGCTCACTCAGTGTCCCACGCCACCAGCGATGACGCTTCACCTTCTCCACTAGCGTCAAGTTAGACATGTCTGTTGTCTGCCAACAACAAAAAGAGTCACTACAGGACAACATAACATTTAAATGCTCCGTTAATAACCATATAACCTGTCAAAATCAACAATAAATCAAGGAAAGCTGCTTGACCTTCAAGCAGGCAGCAAGAGAGAAAAGCAAATCTTCTCTAGCCTTTCTGATAAGAACCTGACAACCCAGAGAAAAGATAGGACCTCATTGTCACACACATGACACCATCAAGAACATCACCTTTCACCACATCACAGTGAGCCGTACCTTCCTCTTAGACCTCTTCTCATACATAAAAAAGCTTGAGTAGACTGTCTTGTCTAAAGCCTGATATTGTTCAGAACTGGACCGGGCTGTCTGAAATGACATGTTAAAATAAAGTCAAATGAATATCACTCATTGAATCTTCCTCACTTTTCTCTGCAGTCTGTGATGTTTGAGTTGAGTGGCCCGGCGGAGGGATACATTGCCTTTGCACTGTCCTGGGACACGTGGATGGTAAGCTAGTCCCTCAGTGTAACATTCTGCATCAAATACTGACCAGATTGATCTTCATCAGTAGACTGAACTTTGATCAGAAATCACTCCCTAATGAACAACTTTCTGTTATCACAAATGAACCAAAATGTTCTAGATTAACCTGAATACGTAAGAATACGCCATGTGTATGTTGTGTTTATCTGAGTGTGTATGTCTGTGTGTGTGTATGTGTGTGCGTGTGCGTCAAGGGCAATGATGACGTCTATATGTGTATAAAAGATGGGGATAGAGTATCAGTGAGTGCTGCCTTCGTCAGTGGAAGAACCCACCCTGAGGACCAGTCACAGGTGACGCGTGCTTCTGCATCACCTGTTCTTCAGGCACAGACTGACATCATCTTCTCACAAAGAAAGATAATACACAAAATCTCCCTCATTGAAATTGTATAGGATCTGAAGACAAAATGCTTGTGGTCCTTCTTTCTGGTGCGCTGCAGTTGGGTCTCTCCTCGGTGTCGTGGCGGCTGGCAGATGGAGCGATCCAGTGCAGGTGGAGCAGACCAGTCAAACTGCTCCATCAGGAACCAGCTCGCTATGATCTGGACAATGACTACTTCCTGTTCCTCACCAACGGACATGCTCAGGCTGGTAAAAGAAGTCTGCACACACCCATGCAGGAACCAGAACTCATTCACTCTGACTGTCATCCTCAGTCAAAGTTCTTATCCAGCTGTGTCGCGTTACAAGGTTTGATCCTCATCAACAGGATGTCATAAGCAGAGAATGATGAGCATAAAGTACAGGCGTGTTCACCACTCCGGTTAATGATTAATTGGCCTTTTAAGAATGACACAAACACATTCTAACTTTTTTCTAACATGCATTTTTTAGCTTCACTCCATACTTGCTGCAGTCTGAGTTTAAGGAGTAC
>NW_027175832.1:13379053-13431553 GCF_023055335.1 Clinocottus analis | reverse complement strand
TATACAAGACTTGTATTGCTAGACTTTTACTGATGAATGATGAATCTTCTTCATGGAGCTCCTGAGTGATACCCAATATACTTGCATGTTCCTCTAACTGTTGTTTGTTTGACCAACAGCAACGGGGTCAGTTGACCAACAACCCATCTTATCTGACCAATTAGAGCGTAGTTGCTGGGTAGGTATGAGCCTCCATTTGTGTGTATATTCTTAACCCCATTTACAGTCATTGCTTACATACAACAGACCAGCACACAGGCTCCTCCTCTAGGCCAGGAGCAGAGATTTGCCTCTCTATGCAACCGGCACAGAGGCTCCTCCTCTGGCCAGGAGCAGAGCAGAGCCTCGCTGCTCCACCTGTCCCCTGCAATGTTTGAAAGACCTGTGTGACCTTTTGATCTCAATGGGATCCATCCAATGTTTTAAAGAAGGAGAAGAACACTGTCAACTGGCTGCAGTGAGAAACATTGAGTCTATGTTTTAACTGGTACCTCACTTTCTGTTTCAGGGGTTCATCATAAAGTATCTCATCTTGGCTGCCTTGGCTCTGGGAAGCACTGGTCTCCTAGTGGCCCTGCTGTTTTCTATTCCTGAAATCTGACATTTAATGGCATTAAAACTAAATTTCAAGACTATGATCATTTTTAAAAAGTGACTTTTTATGACTGAACTTAATTTTAAATTTCAATTGCACACACAATCATCTATAGAAAAACGAATCTATGTTTTTTTTCTTCTTCAGATTGTTGGTTGCATATGTTAACTTTATTCCCTACATCTGTATTGCATTTTGCCCAGGTTGAAGGATTCCTTGAATATAAAGATATATCAAAATGTTGCGTGTGCTAAAAAGACTCTTAATTTTGATGACAAAGAAAAACACAGCTGCTGTACAGAGAAAAAGGTGTTGAGTCCAGTAGCTATATTTTAGTTTTTACTTGGGATTGATAGCAGACCACCTCCGCATGTCATTCACACAGTTTCACAAAACTCAGATGTGGAGTTTGTCATATACAAGCTGTTTTTAAAAAAAAATAATCAAAATTTAGATTACAATTATAGGAAGCTTTTATTTAGTCCCAGGGAGGCATTGACCATGGGTATACAGAGACCATAGTACACAGGGACCATGGTACACAGAGACCATGGTACCACGGTACAGAGAGACCATGGTACACGGAGAGCATGTGGCACGGAGAGACCATGGTTCACATCCTGTGTATGCCTTCGCTTCGGCTGGGCATCAGAAACACCTCGGTTAAAGTTAGGGAAGGATCGTGCTCATCAAATGTGAGTAAGCACGTTGTGTCTTGTGCTTCAGGTTACTGTGGACGTTTTCTGAATTAGACTGAGACCGTGAGCGTTACCTTGACCAGGAAGGGCTTAGACCTCACCATGAGAAGTGAAATAAAGCTCAAGTTTAGTCAGGGAGACTATTCTCTTGTAGCTTCAGACTCTAGTTTATTTATGAAGGCAATTTAATGTCATAAATAGAGAGCGCAAATGAGCTCCACGAGAGCGCGCAAATCAAAGAGTTTTGCTCGCCTGAGCGGGGATTTTGCTCGCGGAGTGATTTAAAGGCACTCATCAAAGTAAATTACGTGCGCAACTGTTTGATTTGCACGCTCGCATGCAGCTCATTTGCACACCCTATTTATGACATTAATTTGCCTTCATACGTTTCACAATGAAACGTTGCCATGGTGATCCTGTCATCTGCTGCTGTCTCTCTTCAGTATGTTACGAGACTGCTCTCTACTGCTTGATATTATATACAATATTGTAAACGGATATTTTTTGTGGAAAACACATGAACAAGTTGTCACTGAACACTTACTGTTATAATTTTTTTTTGGCAAATTGACAAATACATTTAAGTCTAACTGAAATGAAATGAACTTTTTTTGTATGCTTCGGTATTGACCACAGGACAGGATTCTCCTTTGAGGAACTCCTTCGGAAGCGAAAGGGATTTGTTTAATTTGACATCTTGGTTTTAAGATAGCATCCCTTAGATTAAAATTAATTCAGCGATCTGATATATGTACATAAATAAAATTAAAAAATAATATCTATCATAATGCAGTAACGGTCAAACTGAGCCAGACACTCTCCTTTTGATATCAGTTACACGCGGATTGTCCAACACATAGCAAAATATGCAAATGTCACATACAGAACATAGTTCTAATTATTCAACATGACAAACAATAAATGATTGTGTGATAATGTATTTGTTTGTTTGTTTCTTGGACTCTTATGTGACCTGTAACCCACGGCTGTTGTCCAGTATTGCTATCTGCAACTGTTCTGAACAAATGTGCTGCACAGGCGTGACATCACAGTACACTGTACAGCAGTGTGTTACATCACACTATTAACCCAAAATGAATCAGAGTGACATCACACGCCTTCAATAGAACACATGGACTGTGACGCTGCACAGGCTCACACACATATCTCAATGATGCAGTAACCATCATGATGCCAGCTGGTAGGAGGTTAAGTCCAGTTTCTAAGTAAAAACAACAACAACAGCACACTAATCCTAAAAGGTTGGAGAAGACGGTCAGATGACAGATGTGCTTCCCGTGTGTGTGTGTGTGTGTGTGTGTGTGTGTGTGACAGAGAGAGAGACAGAGAGAGAGAGAGAGAGAGAGAGAGAGAGAGAGAGAGAGAGAGAGAGAGAGAGAGAGAGAGAGAGAGAGGATGCTGTGTATGCGTGCATCCATCCTACAAGTGTGTCAGTGTGAGAGTGTGAGGCTGAACGTTTGCGTGTCGCAAATGTCGCTAAAGCTGCTGTTTCCTGATTGGCTGCTGCCCACACACACTCAATATACACCCCACTGACACTGAGATCTGTGTGAGAGAGAGGGTGATATAAAGGGGAAAGACAGGAATAATATAAGAGAGAACAACAGTAGGACTATATGCAGAGCCCAGGGCAACCAGCTAACATCGCATCCCTCCAGCTGCTGGAGCAGCAGGTAAGACACAACAGCTCTCTCATGGTACTGTGCTCTCATCTGGCTTGAAAGTTTTTCCGAGGCCTCTGAAACACATTGGGAAGAATAGGAGCGAATAACGGATTCAGGTGATTGTTAATTGTCTTCTGTGTGCTTCAAACATTTGAGAATAGGTGTTGTAAAGCTCACCGTTAGGTATGACATATAAATCTAAAATTTCTGTAGATGCTTTTTATATTTATGTCTAGTGAAGTTCAGATTAGGTTAGTGAGGTCTGTACATCACAGCTATGCAGCTGTAGTTGTGTCTAGAAATGTTTTGTTCTCAAGGGAACTTTAGTCACACACCTGCACTCCTCAACACTCACACCTGTTTATCAATATATTGACACTAGAGAAGCAGACTTGGATGTTGCACGTCTCTTTCTGTGAGAAAAGATGAGAACACAGGATTGTTATTTTTGCCTATTAGCTTATTTCTCTCTGCACATCTGCCTTCATCTGTTCCTCTGCTCCTTCAGGCCTCTTGTATAGCTTCTTGGGACCTGTTTAACAGCATTTTTTATCCAATCACATTTCACCTGTCTTCCTTTGTGGAAGAGTAACCTGGTTAAAATACATGAAACAGCCTTCTAGAGCAGTGTATCTCAAGGTTCTCAACTGGCGGCCCACTAGTGGGTCGCAGACCCGTTTTTAATGGGTCACGGGCCTTTGCTTGGAAAAAAATAAAAAATTGAAAAAACAAAAAAAATCTTCTTTTTTTCGCCGGCTCGTCCCTCCATGTTTTCAGCGGCGTGTTCCAGGTTGGGTCAAGCCGAGGGGGGCGAGGAGAGGGGGGGCAACGAGGTTGGGAGCCAGCCCACCTCCATCACCAACCGGCTCTCCGTCAGACATCGCCTGCCCGTCTACATTCTGTGCTTGGACAGAATACAATAAATTGACTCTAAAACTTAGACTTCAGAAATCACTGACTGAGTTTTATACTACTCCTCGCGATCTGTATTCACACTCATGGTTTCCATATCCAGCATTCAACACTACTGATCGCCCTCTGTATGTACCTTCAACACCCCTACACACACAATCACACACCCAGCATGTAACCCTACTGTCTCCATACTATCTCAGGTTCAAACTGCATCATCTTTTCATTTAATACATTGGAGATGTTGAGAATGTTTCTCGATTTGGGTCGCGGCTTGTCATTAAGGGTGATGGTGTTTCCCGGAGCAAGACCAGTTGAGAACCACTGTTCTAGAGGGTGTGTGTGTGATTCGTCACAGGGTCCGTGTGACCAATTACAGCGCATGTGTATGGTCAGTGAAGCTAGAATCTCAAACCTAAAATCTCAAACCTAGAATCTCAGGACTTACTGATGACCCCTTTCCCTCAGAGGGTTACGTGCATCTGGTGAGTAATATGCTGATTATGTTACTGTTACATTTGCAGTCGTATTTAATCATAAACAAGTCACAGTGCTGTTGTGGCTGTTGGTGCCTCTCCCCACGTTAAGCTGGTAGCTGCCGCCTGCACAGTTGTGCTGCGATGTTTTGTTTGTGCATGGTTTTAGTGCCGCAGTTTTGTTGGATTGTTTTGTTATAACTAATGTGACTGGTTGATGATTTTGACAACATGCATTGATGTTGAACCGATAGGGTTGGTCAGGTCAAGTCGGTCAGCCAGGATGCACAACATCGTGAGGCGCTTTGCTCAATGGCAGCGTCTCCTTTTTTCTTCTTCTTCTCATCATAGTGGTGGAGTGGCTCCACGGGCTGGGTGTCTGCTGTCCACATGGTGGACTGTATAAGCGTGCCGTCTATTGAGTGGGTCTGTGACAGAATCTCCCAGAACACTTTTTCCCCTTGTATATATATATATATATATATATATATATATATATATATATATATATATATATATATATATATATATATAAATATATATATATATATATATATATATATTTATATATATATATATATATATATATATATAGACTACAGTAGTGTCTCCCTATATCGCGGTTCACCTATCGCAGATTTTTTTTTTGTTGCTTTTTTTTTGTGTTCTGCGCCCTCATTAAGCTAAGGGACTGTACTGTACACCTTGTCAATCAGTCTCCTTGTGCAGTGTCTCATGTACAGTACAGAATACGTCCGGATAAAAAGTCTGCGGAGCGGCTCCTGGACAAAGAGGCACGGTCAGAGGACCTCGTAGATTGATCAATAAAATGAAATTGGTTAAACATGTTCGGGCTTATTTTTTAAATCCACGAAACTTTGTGAGTGTTTAAATAAGAGAGAAATGTGAGAAAATGTTAATGCCTGTCTGAGAAAAATGTGTAAAAGTGTGTGGTTAGGGGTTTTACGGTCTTAAAACATGTATAAGAATGGTAAAAAAATAAAGCTCACTACTTTGCGGATTTTGTCTTTCGCGGGTTGTTTTTGGAACGTATCCCCGCGATAAACGAGGGACCACTGTATACGGCATTCACAGAAGGCCTAAAACGCATGACCCGCCACTGTTGAACACAAATATGAACTTTTCTCAAATAAAGAGAGAAATAATTTTCCTGTTTGTAAAGGAAAGACGAATACATTAGCTTTCATATCCGCATCACTCCCAAATCCAATGGATGGAGAATGGACCCGACAGTGTCCACTTTTGAGTTGTTTACTTGTTTTATTATAAGCAGAAGGAAATAAGATTTAGCTCAACATTTATCTATTTTGTGTAGTTTTTACAAACCAGTGATATTCTATGTTCATTTGGACACTATCACTGAGATACGGAGGAACGAGTTCAGTGTCAAATATACCATTCAATTGAGAAAAAACATGAATAAAAATACAAATACAACTTGATTATGGAATGATAAATATTGTATGATGGGCTGAAATGGAAGGCACCCAATGCATTCATTATAATCAAGTCAAACTAGTGAACTGAATAATATTTTAGGGGGCCTAACAATGCTCCTGCATGTGCATGTGCGTGTGTGTGTGTGCGTGTGTCTGTGTCTCTGTGTGTGAGTGTGTGTGGGTGTGTGTGTGTGTGTGTGTGTGTGTGTGTGTGTGTTTGTGTGTGTGTGTGTGTTGGGATAGAGCTGGCAGCACAGTGTCCTCCAGCTGTGACCTTGTATTTCATCTACTCGTCAAGAGAAAAGCATATAATGATTTACACTGTAGGGGAAATCCAATAGAGTCATTGTGATACATCCCGTAGAAGTAGGATTAGAAGCACATATGCTTGATTAAAAAGGGAATCCCATCCAGTCAGCGACCTCTGACATGACATGATGCGTGACAAATGACAGTGACAACCATAGAGTTGATCATTCTATGGGAGAAAGGAGCAACATTCTGTTCCTTGGTGTTGGGTTGGGTCATAGCATAGAGTTCATATTGTTCAGATTACATAATTATGTTTCTCCACTTATTTATTCAGCTCTTTACTTGACCTCATGCCATTTTCCATTATTGTCTTGGGAGTGGTTAGTAAAAGACAATAGGACGATATAGTCAAACTCACAGCACCAATTAAAACTCTGTCAAAACTGTACATCTGGCAATACGTATTACTATCACCTAATGGAAGACATATTCATCCATTCAGGAAAGAAATAGAACAAGTTATTTTTTTTAATATTTATTTTGTTAAATCTTCAAGTATCTATTTCTTTTTCTTCTTTTTCTTCCTCCTTTAAAAAAAAAACACACTGCTTGAGCTAGAATAGATTGAGCAGTTTTTTCTGTCTTTCAGTTGAATATATTGTAGCAACTCTCAACAATAACACTTTGTATTATGTCTTGTGTCACCTGTTTCTATGTGCACCGTCTGAGTGAAGAAATGAAGACAATAGACATAATGAAAAGTGTTTCTATATGCACCGTTGAGTAAACAAAAACAAGACAATAGACATCATAAGAAGTGTTACTATATGCCCGTCTGAGTGAACAAATGAAAAGAGTTCACTGAGCCGGACTGAAGGACATACTAGTCGTGATCCCAGGACAGTTTTCTCTTGCAGACTTGTTTTTATTACATATTCATCAGTAAGAACTCGCCAACATGATGACACCATGCACTATAATCTGCTGCACCACTGTCATATGAAAAACTCATATCTAGTGATTTGTAATCTATACATGACACAATTATTATTTATTTGAAAGGATTAAGCGCAGATTGCCACCAGATTAAAGCCCAAGTCATTACATCTAGTCTAGCTTGGTAGCAGCTCAATGATGATTTCCTATCTGGAGGTCAAATCTGGGGTTTGCTTCGCCTGAGTGACGTCTCTCTCTCTCTCCCTGCCTTTCTCTATGTCTCTCTCTTACCCTGTTCATTTATGTCTGTCTGTCTGTATCCCTCTCTCTAATCTGTAGTCCTCATCCAGGCGGCTGGCACTCAGTCCTTCGTTGTTGCGTGTATGTGTGTGCGTATGTGTGTGTGTGTATGTGTGTGTGTGTGTGTGTGTGTGTGTGTGTGTGTGTGTGTGTGTGTGTGTGGTCTGTGGTGCCAGATGTGATCTGGTGTACAGTCACTAGAACCTTAACTCAGCTCACAGAGCAATCTCTCTTTTACACACACGCATGCACACACACACACACACACACAAATTACATAACAGTCAGTCAATGTTAAAGGTCACGTATCAAACTCAAGCTGGGTTGTTTTATTTCATCCGTCACTTTTCTTTGAACTGCAACAATCATAATATTCTGATGCATTTCTGTGAAATGTGAAGTAGTTAAGAGGAGGGACTGTAATGTATCATGTCTGACGTGTGACTCATGGAGCAGGACATTGTGGCAATGAGGAGCAAGAGTTTTAAAGTACCTCCATGAGCTGTTCTGTTGAAGCTGCAATAACTAACTTCCTGTTATCTTTGGAACCCCGCATGGCATGCACCTGTCCCTTTCCCCCAACCTCACCTGCTGACTCCGTGTTCTTATCAGAAATAAAGTCCCTTGGGACACCGGAAAGGGCGGGACTTCGCCTCTCTATTCCTGAATGTAGTGAACTCCATCCTGACAGGCCGAGCATGCTTATTAAGATATTAAGATGCTATCTTTTACAGTGTTGGAGCTTGAGGGCGGGCACGTTCAGCACGCGGAGAGAGAGAGAGAGAGAGAGAGAGAGAGAGAGAGAGAGAGAGAGAGAGAGAGAGAGAGAGAGAGAGAGAGAGAGAGAGAGAGAGAGAGAGAAATAGTCTGCCAATACAGATTTATCTCTTCTGCTCTAATTCACTGGCCCTGGTCGATACATCCTTCCTCTCTCCCCACTCTCCTTTACCTCTCTCCAACACACACACACACACACACACACACACACACACACACACACACACACACACACACACACACACACACACACACACACACACACACACACACACACACACACACACACACACACACACACACATACGCGCGCAGTTTGTCGTATGCCTCGCTCCTCGCGCCGGGCGGCCGCCTGGCTGTTCGCGCCGTTGGGGAGGAGCGGTGGAGGCTGCGCGCGCCGCGGCCGGCTGGAGATGATCTCGTTCTGGCTGCTGTGCTGGAAGCTGTTGGTAGGTAAATGACCGAACATGACATGCGTCAGTAACATCTTGAAAAGCCACAGCAGCGCTCGTCCCGGGTTGCGCGCTCTTCTCGTCGCGCGTGCAGGTTTTGGTAGAGAGGTGTGTGCGCGAGGCTTTGGCTTAGCTTGAGCTACCATCACGTCCCGGTTTCTGGGCTTCTGCGCGCGCTCATCTGTCACGATGTTGGTGCTTTGCCCGGTGTTTGGATGCTGTTTTATATAACACCTTGGCTCAGCACTCCTCTGACAGAATATCATATTGTAGAGGAACAGAATATGATGGTGAGAATGTAACCACACTGCATGAACAGGACTACAACAGAGCCAGGGCTAATGAACAGGACTACAACAGAAACAGAGCTAATGAACAGGACTACAACAGAAACAGAGCTAATGAACAGGACTACAACAGAAACAGAGCTAATGAACAGGACTACAACAGAGGCAGATCAGTGACACACACACGCGCGCGCGCGCACACGCACACACGCGCGCGCACACACACATGCACACAGACGCACGCACACACACACATACACAGTTGTGTGCTTACATGGGCTGTGCCATCTCCAGCTGTTGAGACTGGAAGTTCATTGACTTTCCAGGCAATGAACTGTCTTTGTCACTTTCATACATATGTTTAATATCTGGAGTTCAAAGAACAGGTGTGCCAGGTGGCAGAGGTCATATGGGTCAAGATCAATAGGCAGACAGTTATTAAAAGCCTGGGTCAGAGCTGCTGAGCGAGCAGTAACTCTCCAGTCCTTCCTTGTGTTGTGACTCCTCTGAAGAATGGAAGATGTGGCTGTATTTAGAATAACTTGACTGAACAAAGAAAGAAGTATATGCATTGAAGTTCTGATAAATCCTCTGGTGGAAATGTCTGCTTAGCAGTATGTTTGAACCTTAGATGTGTTTTGCATAAGATTCATGGTGTTGTGACGCTCAGGGCGCTGTGGTGCTGGAGGTGCAGATGGTCATTGTCAACAGAACAGCAGTGCAGGTTTACGTAAATGAGAATGCATATGTAATAATGCATTTGTGCTGTTGGTTCAGTAAATCATTGCTCTCAGTTTGTGGAACGCTTTTTAACCCTGATCTCAGTATTTTCCGAGCGACCAAACCAAGGCATTTCTAAAAGGAGATCAGAAACACTGACAAACTTCATCAGATCCTGATTCTGCTCTCTTATGTTCAGACTGCAGGCTTACCAGCAATCAGAACTCAAAATAACACTCGTCTCAAGGAAATGCTGATTAATCTTTATTCAGGGCTGGTTGTGTGTGTGTGTGTGTGTGTGTGTGTGTGTGTGTGTGTGTGTGTGTGTGTGTGTGTGTGTGTGTCACTGATGCAGAGGCATTACTAGTCTTTGAGGGTTGCAGTCAGTCTTGTGAGCAGTGGTTTTCTTGTAGCTCAGCAGGCAGCAGTAATAGGATGATCTTAGTTGTTGAACTTGTGTACATGTATATCTCCTCAGCTCATCATAACTATCATGTAGCTGTATATCATGTAAAACATTCAGATAAGTGACAATTGTTGCTGAATAAATGGAATCGTATCACAATCACATATTGGGAAGCACATTATAATTCACATTGATCAAACTATTTCCTGATTACTGTGTTTGTGTGTGCACAGGTGTAAACAGTCAGTGAATAGCTAAAATTAGTAATTACATTTTGCTCCATGATTTTTACTTGAAACTCTTGTCTTCATTTTGCACTAAATTAGAAAAGAAGCAGTAAAAATAAAAGTATGTAATTAGAAGGAGGCATTATGTATCACTTATGTATTAACTGTTTGCATGCGTTTCGTGAAGGAGAGCTCTACTCGGTGTTACCAAAGCAGCACCTCTCGCCTGTCACCACAGACCATAATAATCTGTAACCCACTCACAGCCAACGCATCGTCACCATGGTAACAATAAGAAGGAGAAGAAGTTTCAAACACGGAAAGGGCATATTGTAATCTATTATGGTATGTGACGTCTATGTTTATAAAACCTTTTATGGATTAAGATATACATCAACTATATTAATAAATGAAAATTCAAAAAGTCAAATATTTGGATATTTGGATCCAAGTACAAAGTTTATATCCTGTGATGCAAAGTGGAAATCATAATGTTTAATGTCACTAATTTGTAATATTTATATTAATACCAAGGAGGGGTAGAAAATTGAAAATATATAGAGTCACAGAATAATAGATTATTAAAGCTACTAAAGAAATGTTTCAATTAGGGGTGTCACAATACCAAAAATTCAGTAGTCGGTGCAATGCCAGTGAAATAACATGATTCTCAATACCAATTTGGATACCACGATAAAAAAAAAAAAGATTTCATGTACTTGAACTTTTGTATTAAAATATTTGAAAAACTCCCGACACGTTTGCTGCACCACACTTCACTGAAAGTTTTAGTTTACTTTCCAGATTCAGAATTAGCTCAGAAATGTGTCCTCCAGCCTCATTTTCGTCTCTGTTGGGAGTTGCACATGCCCAGAAGTGATGGTGACTGGGTCCGCCCACTTACCGTCAAAAAGAAAGCAAGCAAAAGTCCGGCTCGCGCAAGCAAAACCTGCTTGTTCTCGAAGCTTCAGACTGCGCTCGCGTGTCTGATACCTGCTCTCTCTCGCGCAAGAGGGATGCGAGACGGGATTTTGCTTGCGGTGTGATGTAAACGCGCTCGTCAAAGTAAATTACTCTCCCCTTTCTTGTCAATAAGTCGCGATGGGACGATCGCTGCAGCCGCAGTTGCCATCTTTGTTTTCTGAATGTAAACGTCGAGTGGAACACTGAAGCATATACTGCCCCCATCAGTTCCAGAAGAGGCGCAGCGTCGATGCCAACAGCTGGCATCGGCGCTCACGGTACTTAAAAAAAAATAGGCATCATCCGTGTTTTGATATTTTAGGATCGAAAGGTAATCAGTTCTTGTGACATCACTAGTTTCAATTAAAATCTTTCGTTTCTATTTATGAGAATTGTGTGTTTACGTTGACGTTTGCTGTGTTGAAATGAAGCCGTGTGATTGGCTGCTGGACCCATTGGTACTGGAACAATGAATAAACTGTGACATGCGGTTACTGTCCATGCTTCAAACTCACTCCGCCATAAACATGTCAGGGCATACCGGACTCATATTCTTTAAAAACACAAATGAATAATTTGATGATGTCTTAACACCTCGTCAGTATCTCTAGTTTTAACTTCTAATAACTTTTACTCATCTCATAATGTGTGAGTGGGCACCTCATTCATGTTTCTCATCATGAGTTTCTTTTATTTGGTCATTCCTAAAAAATTTCTGTCAGGAATGGACTTCCATAAAGATATAGTATCAATAAGCACACCAGGTTGAGAATGTGTTATTCATCAGGTTATAATGAAGTGTTTCTGTCCACAGAGAGCAACAGCTGGGCTGCGGAGGACCACTGCTGAGCTCACAGATGGTAACCTAGACAACAGTAGCTCCTGCAACAATAACTCTGTCAACGACTCTCCCACTCCTCCAGTTACCATGGAGATCAGCTCATCGTCACCGCTAAACGCAACAGAGAGTGAAAACTTGGTTATCTGGGGCAGCCAGGAAGTAGAGGAGCTCCATAACCCAGAGGGCCATGGGGTGGATGAGCAGCAAGAAGTAGAGGAGATCCATCACCTAGAGGGTCATGGGGTGAATGAGCAGCAGGAAGTAGAGGAGATCCATCACCCAGAGGGTCATGAGGTGGATGAGCAGCAGGAAGGAGAGGAGATCCATTACCCAGAGGGCCATGGGGTGGATGAGCAGCAGGAAGAAGAGGTTGCAGAAAAAGAAAATGTAATAAGAGATGCAGATGAGTGTGATTATCTGGTTTTTGCAATAGGGGAGCTGAAAGTAGAAGACAAAGGAAGTGAAAGTGAAGAACAAGACACAAAGAGAGGAGGAGAAGTGGAAGAAGATGGAAGAAGAGGGGCAACAGAAGGAGAGGAAGAAGGGAGTGGAGATCCAGAGAGGGAAGATGGAGGAAGAGGAGATACAAAAGGAGAGGATGAATGCACAGGCACAGTGGGAGAGATGTCAGAGCTCCTCTTCATCTCTTGCAGTCCAGTGTGTCCTTCATCATCAGATCCTTCAGAAGCCCTTTTACATGAGGCCTGGGGTCATGACCTTGGCAACAGAGATGACAATAGCGACTGCCTCCAAGCTGAACTGGCTATTGTGTACTCGGACAGCGATGCAGGTGATGACCAATGGGCTAGCTTTGCACACTGTGATGTCACCAACCAGGAAGAAGCAGGAGGAGGAACTCACTCGGTCTGTGATGGAGAGCTCGAGGAAGAGGAGAGAGGAGGACGCAATAAGGAGCGAGGGGAAGAAGAAGAGAGTGGAACAGAGAAGCAACGAGAGGACGAGAGGATAGGAGGCAGGGAGGGTGATGATGAAGAGCAGATGATGTCGAGGAGAGATCTATTTCTGCGCTCCCCTTCTGTCAGCTCCACTGCCAGCTCCACAGACCCGGACAGGAAGGTAGGAATCCTCTCTTCATGTAACATTGAGAGGAATAAGTAAATGTCCTCATCTTGTATGGCCTGTCCAGCAGCTCTAAGAATGACATTCATGTTGATTATGCATCGCTCAATTCAAGATCCTTTGCGGAGCCCCTCAAACTCAAACTGGCCAATCATATTGTGGCATGGGCTGGCTATGAACAGGGTTCGCCAGCGACCTGGCTGTGGTTTCTTCATTTTCTGGCTCGGATTTGTGGATTTTAATCTAGTGATGCTTAAAGGAGGAATGTATGATGTTCAGATTATTAATTTGGCTGCAAACAACCTTTTTCTGTATCTAGAGAGAGGGAGTAATGTCTGTATGGCCACCGCTGAACTGCTGAACTCTGTTCAGCCTCGAGTAATGCTTGCTTATTAACATGTTTGCTTCATTCGTAGAGGAAGGTAAATGCAAAGTATGACAATGAGTGGCTTTGGTGGTTATTGACAAGCAGCTGGATGCATAGCTCGGCTCCCCGAGTCTCTGTGCAGCTGTACACAGACCAGTACCAGCACCTCACTGCCATAGCCGTAGAGCGCTTGATTAAATATTGTCTTAAACAGCTTGTAATCTTCCCTTTTGGAGATAGCAATGCCCATTACTGACAATAAATAATTCTAATGAGAGTGTGTGAAATTAAAGAGATGGAATCTGAGAAATTTAACACTGTTCGTTTTGACTTGTTGAGAGTTGCTGCCCCCTGTGGGCCATTGTATATACCTCATGCCAACATTCTGTCTGATAATGGACCACATGATGTGACTATACACATCATCACAAGACTACATGATGTGACTATAGAGCGTATTCACGTGACGTCATCATCTAAATCGCTCCATCTTGGGGTCCACCTCGTTAGCCTGCTGCTAGTGGGAGTCAATGGATTTTGCGTACTGTAGACAAGTTTTTACACACAGAAAAGTTTCAAGGCGTACAAAAGTCTGCAGGCTTATGCCGAATTCACACCAAAAGCGTAACGCTTGTTTCCCTGATTTTGCTCGCTCGACACGTTATGTGGTTAACTCGCTTTTCACTTTTTCGCAACCAGTTGCGGCGGAAAGCCGCTTCCAGCGCTCATTCATGGGGACCAGCAGTGACTGTCGGCTGCCGTGCTGAGTGCTGTTCCCATGTAGCCAGTGTTTTATTTTACCTTGAAATGAATCACAGAGTAAAGGCAGACGTCGCCCGACGGAGTTGCCATGTTCACGGCTTTCTCCCAAGTTTTCATCCACAGTTTCCTTTGCGCAAGTGGAAATATTGATTTTCGCTCGGCGAAAAAGCTAAAGGAAATTATTGACGAGAGTGTGTCAATGGAAACGTGCCCACAACCCGATGTATCAACAGAAACACATGAGAACAGTCCTAACGCTCATACGCCTTGTGAAACCGAAGTAAGAATGCATTATTTGAGAAGCTGGACAAGTTGAAGTACAAGCCTGTCTTGTTGAGCTGATAAACCCATATTCTGAATCATTAGTCCCACATCCAACGATAAAGCACAGTACAATAATCACAAGACACGCCGTTTTGAACTGAAATTGTGCCTCCTTCAGGATATAATGGTCATTTCTTAAGAAGAGCGGCATAAAACACAGCAAAACAATATTTGGACCCCCAAGATGGCCGCCAAAGCTTATTGTGGTCACCATACACATCTTCACATGACCACATGATGTGACTATACACACATCATCAGAATATGTCAATCCTCCAATACCTTAGTTATATTTTCATATTCTCCTTTGGCCTCTGAAGCTCTGTATTGGTGCACATGATGAATAATTCAGGGTCCGTTTATCAGTCATACTGTATGCTTAATAAAAGGCTTTTCTATGGCTTTTCTATATTCTCTCAGATTCCTGTAGACTTCCGTGTCCAAGAGGAGACCCACAGTGAAAATGTCTCCACTGAGCACGTGGACTTCCTGTTGGCCCGCCAGCAGTGGAGGAAGATGGAGGAGGAGGTCAAAGGTCAGCCAATCCCCAAACCAGGGCTCAGAGCTCAGGGGAGCTTCCAGGGCACCCACACATCCCTGTACCCGCCCACCCGCAGCCCCCGCCTCAAACACAGGTACATCTGGGAGTGATTGACATTTGAGAGTTTTCCTTCTGAAACTAGTTTTTTTCACATTGAAATTAAACAGCTTAGTATATAACTGTGTGATTAGTGATTAGTCTGAAGTAAAAGATACAGTATATCTTTTACTTTCGACTAATCACTTTTTTTGTCTTAGCTGTAGATTTTGGAGTTGATCTTTCAAGCAAATCTAGGACGTTCGCTAGTTCCAGCTTTTCTGAACCTTGTGAATATATAAATATCTTTACATATAAATATCTTTATACATACATATCTTTGGGTTGTAGACTCTTGCTCAGATAAAACAACATTGTTTGGTTGTCTGATTGGGCTTTAGGAAATTAGGATTGTTCACATTGTCTGCGATTTCTGCAGGCTAAAGAATATTGATTAATTGATGAAGCCCACAAACATAAAAGAAATACAAAATACATGCTACAAATATCTTTATGCTTTGATGTGGAGAAGCTTTGAGGCTGATACACCATAACGTGCTATACACCAACAGAATAACTTGCATGAATATGATTAGATGTTACTAGCCAGCTGGTAGCCACACAGCTGAAAAAAGAGTCAGTGATTATGAATATGAACCAAGCAGCTGATTGGTGTGAACATGAACTAAGCAGCAAGTGTTCAACGTACGGCTCCAGAAGATGTCGTAAATAAATGAGTCCTTGTCGGCAGAATCGATAGGGATCGTATGAAGTCATCATGATGCGAGAACGAGTCTTGGTGATCTGGAAGAACTCTCTCCCTATAAAACTAATATCGCTCCTTCATCAACGAGGAAGGGAGCTTCTTTTTGTCCGGTGGGAGTGGCCAGCTTATCCAGTAAACTTTCACTAAACCTGCTCCAGACCAGGTTAGGGGATTTTGATGTGTTGCTATGGTGATTGATCTAAACTGGCTTCATTGAACCAAAAATCCTGATCTACGTCATCTTATCCTGGAAATTTCCAGCGATATCAGTAAACCACGTATGTGGATTAAGGCCCTGTAGACACTCAACCCCCGATCTGTGTGTAAATGACCTCTTCACTCTCCAGTACAGACTCCCTGTGACCAACAATATTAACACACCAGACTATTACAAAACCCAACAGCTTAATGATCCCATTCTGTATTTATGTTGATGAATCTTTATGATGATATGATATAATTGAAGAGATGGAATATGTTCATACACACTATAAATTAGATACTGTCAGACGGTGTGGAGAAATGTTTATTTATTTAACTTTACAGCCAACAACAACTTGATCCTTACATCTGCATTTAAACTGTGTTTGCTCTTGTCCTCTCAAAGGGAGATCCAGCCAGCAGTGCCCAGTCAGCCCACCCTGTCCTCCACTCTGTCCTCCACCCTGTCCCCCACGATGTCCTCCACCCTGTCCTCCACCCTGTCCCCCAGCTCGGAGGACTCGGGTCTGGAGGACTCGTCCTACCGCCCACTGGAGGAGCCGGAGAGTGCAGTGGAGAGAGAGATTCGCCTGACTCTGGAGAGAGAGGAGCGGCACCGCAGAGAGAGGGGCGGGATGACACAGGGCCTCACGATCCCCAGGTAACACAACATCCACATAACACAACATCTACATAACACAACGTACACAGGTAACACAACATCCACATAATACAACATTCACAGGTAACACAACATCCACATAACACAACATCTACATAACACAACATTCACAGGTAACACAACATTCACAGGTAACACATCATCTACATAACACAACATTCACAGGTAGGTAACACAACATCCACATAATACAACATTCACAAGTAACACAACATTCACAGGTGTTAATGAAGCCCTTCCTCCAGCTGGGCTACTGAGGTGCCTCTCCCTCCGGTTTGGTTTAGCTGACGCGCCACTGTTCTGCCTGGATCACGTCACGTTCCCTTCCTTGGTTGAAGGAACTACGGACAAGTGGTGCGATATAACATGCGTTTATTGTCGTTTTGACATGGTACAACACAATATAGTCCATTGGTTCCCACCATTGATCTAATGCTGCTTGAGCTAGTGCCGTGCTTGTGAAGCGGTCAAAAACCTGTGACCTTTCTGGGGTCTGACACCTGCCGTCAATCCTGTTCTAACTACCTATATAGAGAACGGAACAGCACCACCCAGTGTCTATATCCAGTAATACTGTGCTTCCATTTGGCTCCTACAACAGGTAACACAACATGCACAGGTAACACAACATTTACAGGTAACACAACATCCACAGGTAACACAACATTCACAGGTAACACCATTTTCTTTTGATCCATTGCAGAGTTATGTGAGGATATGTTTCTGCTGTTTACATTCTTATGCTATTTAAAAAGGCACTACAGGAATGAACTGCTCCAGCTTCTGAGACGTGAAACGTCAATGTGAAACGTGACGTCAATGTGACTTTAACACACGTTTTCTCTGACTGGATCCTTCCAACACAGCAAGCTCTTTTTCTTCCTCATTTCACCACGGCCTGGTTTCATTATGGTTTTACAGCCTGCCATTAAACAAAATCTTGTTGATTTAAATTCGGTCGCTATTGAAGGAAGCTGCTTGTTGCTGCACTCGATGCTCATTGAGAACAGAAGCTACATAACAATACGTGCTTTCACGTCGGGGTCAATTCGTCAACACTGCCTAGTGTTAACGCCGTCAAAGGATTGGCAGATTAACGGCTAAATTAACGCGGTAATCTGCCCAGCCCTAATATATATATATATATATATATACATATATATATATATATGTAAATATAAAGCTAACCCTACGCCACCTTCAGTGCTAAACCTAATCACGATTCATCACATACTAATGTACAAAAGATTGCATTCAAAATCCAAAGAAAGCTTTGTGCAATATCGCCTTACTTTCCATCGACAGGGAGCAGACCAAGAGAGCCAAAAGGAACTTGTTTGTGACTGATTGTTCTTGTTCTACTGTTCTGTGTGTAGACCCTCCACCCTGCAGACAGGACGCTCTCCGCCCAGACCTCCAGCCTGCCGCACCCCCACCTTGTCCATCTCCCCATCCCCTTCCTGCTCCTCTTCTCTTCCCCGATCTGTCTACCATGAAATGACGGCTAATAACGTCATTATCTTGGAGCCCGACTGCTCTAGCTCCGCCTCCAGGAACCGTTTGCTCTCCTCCGCAATCGGTGGCCTCTCCGATTGGCCGATGAGCCAGAATGCTCTGCCGTCCGCCAATGTCATCGTCGTGGAAACTTCTAATCTCATCATTCGCAGTGCTTCTGAATTCTGTTTAAGCACCGCCCCCTTGTCCACGGGAGCGCAGGAGAGCACCTTCTCGTCCAATCCCTTCTTTAAGCTACGCTCCCTTAGCAGCCAATCGCTGGTGGAGCAAGAGATTCGCATGGTGAGGCAGAGGGAGGAGGAGTGGAGGAGGCAGCGCGAGGAGATGTGGAGGAGGACGAGGGAGGAGGAGTGGAGTAGAGGGAGAGAGAGCTACGACACCGTGCTGGTGTCTCCGGGCCTGAACCATAACATCAGTTACAATGGTACGTATAGCAACTACTCATCTTAGTATCAGCACCATTATGGGACATGAACAGTAGAACAGCAAAGAGCTCTAACAGTTCAACTGGGTGACTGTGGCTCAGGAGTAAGCAGGGTCCTCCTTATATCAGATGATTGGCGGTTTGAACCCCGGCTCCGCTAGTCTCTATCAATGTGTCCTTGAAGATACTTGAACGTGTGTATGTCTTAGTTACTCCTGATTGGCAGGTGGAACTTTAGCCTCTCCCATTAGTGTGTGAATGGATCATGTAGTGTGAAAGTGGTCTGAAGACTAGAAAAGTCCATTTACCTATTTTCCTGGTGACTGGTGTTTCTTTTGTTTTTGTTGTAGTGCCAGAGGTTCTAGACAGATGTGTGTCCTCTCCTTCGTCCCCCTCCAGGACCCGCAAAATGGAACGATCTAGCATGTCTTGTGACAACAAGGTTTGCTTACATACACATGAACACACACATGCACACCTGCATGCACTCATGCACGCACACACACACACACACACTGCACAGTATCTATCTGGAATCTGATCATCTCTATGTAAATCTGTAGCGAGTTAACTGACTGTAGTTCATTCTAGGTTGTAAAATATCTATTTTTTTTTATCTTCTCATCAGCAGTAGGATCTATTTTTCAGTCAAGATTTACTGGACAAGATTCCTAGCAATTGACCCTTAGTTCTCTAGCTCCCAACACTCTCATGCATTTCTTTCAGATTTTTCTCTTTTCATGCTGGTTTTGTAGATTTTGTAATTTCTGAGTAGGCTATTTTTACATTGTAGGCAAGCGCCTAAAAATGATGCAACAAAACTGTGTTGTCAATTACGTTTAAAGGGAAACAGAATGTCTCCCCGATTACATTAGTTATGGCATAATATGGCACGTTCTTTTGACAACACAACATTGATGCTAGTTATAGATCCAGTACATATGGACTATACTAGAAGTGGGCAAACGACATTCCATTATCCGTTTGTGTGTGAAGACCACTGTAACGCCTCCTGCTTTCCAATCCAGCATGCTAATGATGCGTTCACACCAAAAGAGTTGTTAATTTGACGTGTGAGTAGATTACATGCAAAGGCAATGCACAGAATGGTTTGCGGAAAAGCATATTTTCGGCGGGGCAGCGCAAATAGCGCGTTTGACGCGTGGCGTAAGCCAATCAGTGTCGAGAAGCTCCGCCCGTCATCACCCCCATCCTGCCGTTGCTGAATCAAACTGCTGCCGGTCCTCCTGAAGTAGCGCTGATAACGGTCGTCATTCAGCTGCTGTGGAACTACGTATTATATTATGAACCCAGACCCAGTTTGATGTTCAGACGTATGTGGAATTTACACACCAAGTATAAAGCAGAACCAGTGGTTATTTCCATGGTGGATGGAGAAAAAAACAGTTTTTACAGAGATAAGTGTGAACGCAACTTTACCATGCTTGGCCTGGCCCGGCTGTCACATTTTAAAACTTGTTGTGGCCCCTGGGCCAGAAGGTTTGCCCCCTTGCTCTATACAGTACATACACACTTCCTAGGATGACTCACTCATCCTCCTTGATGCACTATGATGACGTTTGGGTTGTCTCCTCCCACACAGCTGGTTGTAGCTTACTGTGTTGGATTCGTGTCTCAGTACATGGAATGAAAATCATATTATCATTTTCAAATTGGTTCTTTTGTAATTTCTATGTTTGGTAATTGATTTCTTCCTTTACTCATTCATTCATTTGTTACGTGTATTAATTGTGAACTTTCTGATTTGTTAATCAGTTGGACTGATTAATTATTTAATCCATTAGTTCACAATTTAGCAAATATTCATTATTCAGCTAATTTTTTTCATCTATCTATCACTCTTGCTTTCATGTCTAATAATTCATCCAACTATCCTGTCCTTTGTTTATTTTTCTGTTGCCTGATCCACCCATCATCCATCCATCCCATAATCCATCCACCATATCCAGCAGTGGTTCAGCTGAATCTCCCCCTCCCTCCAGTTCCCCTCATCCCTCTCTTCGATGCCAAGACGACAGAACGCCATGGCTCAGCGATGGGAGGCCTCCCTGCTAGCCAATCAGAAGAAGGAGTGAGCAACAACAACACTCAACTGTCAGCCATTTAAAAGCCATTACTTCCTACTTCTGTCCAGAAAAGTCACATAGTGTACTGCAATATTTGTCGAAACTATGGGTTTAAACCAACGGGTTACACATGTGTTGTCTCTGGGAGAAGAGGACTGTTTCTGTCAGGGAGTACTGAGGTTTGGGTTTCCATGATGCTTTAATGTCTGAAAAAGTGGAACTGGTGTTTTGCATGATCTGTGAAACATTGTGACACAACGATCAGACCTTTTGTTCTGATAGGAGACCCTAGAGGCGTATCACAATAATAACCAGTATAACACTCCTTCATAATAACCCCGCCATCCTGTAACATTTCATATTAACAGCACTTTGATTTCTAGATGTTTATGAATTATAGTACAACGATTGATATTTATTGATTTTTATGACTATAATGTAGTGATTTTCAAACTTTTTCTGAATAGTCACATTTTAATTTTAGATATTGGTTTAGTTTCTATATTTTGATGTGACTAACAGTGTACAGCATTAAGATATTGTAGCTATGCAGAGATTACATGCTTCATACAAGTAACATGCAAAAATAATTTAGCATGTTGTGTTCTTTTCCAATGACAATTCATGTATTTTAAAGGTGCCAACCCAGTCTTTAAGAAACACTGCCTTAAGCTGCGGCCACACTGCCTGCACGGAGCGCTGAGCGCTGGGAGTCACACGTCTGGAGTCAAACACACACACACACACACACACACACACACACACACACACACACACACACACACACACACACACACAGTACTGCTGCCAGCCCTTCTTTCTACAAAAAGTTGAATTCATGTTGCCTGAATGTTTCATTTCATTTTAGTATGATTTGTTACAGAACCAAAAAAGTTAAGAAGCGTTTACTCATATTTAATAATAATAATAATAATAATAACAACAATCCATGAATAAAAACTGTCACTTTATTTATTTATGGAGCCATGCAAGTCAATGCATTTTAACACTGCCCTACAAATATTTCAGAATAAAAGCTTTCTGTTCACGAACAAAGGAATCTTCTTCCAGAAGATTCCTTTTAATGATAAAGACATTGGAACAGTTGTGCTGTTGCTGATATAAAAAGATCATTTTCACAGCCTGTCTTTGCTGTGAACCACGCGGTTCAACCCAGCAACCTGGTCTGAACTGGTGGACATGTTAAACACGGACGCTCAAAGAAAGAGCAGGGTACTGTGGTCCGGGCGTTAGTGGAATGTTATTAAGTGCCACTGATCAAAAGAGGTTTGATGTTCCAGGTTTCCATGTCAGCCGTTTTGGCTAAACAGCTAGCTGCTAACTGAATAGCATTTGGGTCACAGTCACACAGACTTCTGCCTCTTCTTTGAGAGGTTGGTTGAACCTATTACAGTGAAGGAAGTCAGCTCCAGCGTAGCGTGGTCAGGTGTTGGCCCTTTGACTTACATGGCTGTAATTTACCAGTAAACCCAGTTGAAGAAGTGACGGTTGCAAACAAAAAACAAAAGACGTCAGCTTAGCAATTCAACCATCTCCAATAGGTTTCAGTTGGCAAACCTTTAATTCTTCTTTCATGTCAGCTAATACTGGCCATGTTTAATGCAATTTGGAGACGAAGACAGGCAGTAGGACTGCAAAGGGACTGCAGATGTAAATTAGCTTTAGCTATACTCTGGTACAGTGCATTGAATGGTGACATTTATGTTTTAACTGTACATGGTCCCTTTTGAATATATATATGTATATATATGTATATATATATATATGTATGTGTATATATATATATGTATGTGTATATATATATATATATATATATATATATATATATATATATATATATATATATATATTGACACATCAATGGGATTTCCAGAAGAACCCGAAAGCAGACATCCAGTTCAATGTTCGCGAAGTCAGAATTTATTATGCCGTTTCCATACAGCTTTTCTGATGCCATAATTTAAATTAAAATGTTCATAAAATATGTGAATGGAAACACAGCTAATAACAAAGGTTTTTTTCTTCCAATACGGATGACACACACAGGAACCCCAGTTTGTTCCCACTAGGCTGACCCAGTTACTTTGCCTCTGAAGGCCTTCTCCTTCTGTGGTTGGTTGAGGCGCAAGGAGATCGTGCCATCCAGGAACAACTATACAGAGGATGTCTGCATAGTTGTTACATACAATAAATAATCAGGATATATACAAATTATACAATTAACTCAAACATTCACATCCTGTCTAAACACAGCTTTAAAGTGAGCACATTAGCAGCCCAAATGTTTGTGTTGCTACAACCTGATTTAACTCTGTCTGTTCTTCTCAAAACAATCAGACATTATAATCTAGTCTATGAAGAGTTTTACATATTTTTATGTCCTGTCTTGATTCATAAAAAGAGATTTCTTGTATTGTATTTTTGCTGCATATATTTATGAATTGAGCAATGCATATAAATCCTTAAAGGTTTATAATATATTGTGTCAGAATAAATTAGAGCTATGTGATGTTTTTTAGAAGATGAGTCATTTCTCTGACGTGTGTGTGTGTGTGTGTGTGTGTGTGTGTGTGTGTGCACAGAGATGGGCAAAAATACATCAAAATGTATTTTGATACAAAATACCCTTTAAATAAATGTATCAAAATAAAATACAAAATACTGGTGACAGAAAATTTTACAAAATATAGTACATTTATTTTGTATTTCAAATACAGGAAATACGTTTTTATCGCAGAGCATTCTGGTTTAGGCTATATAATGTACACAAAGCTCTGGCGAACCCCACAAAAAAAGAACAGTCCCAGAATGTCAGTGTAGCTAAACAAGGCTCATTAAAAGACAACAGCTTGATTGATTCTGTCACGCAAACTATTTTTTATTTTTAACAAATGGACATCTACTGGCATAGCCTGGCTAACTGAACTATATTATCTGCCAGTAATTGATATGGCATTATGACATTCACATTGAGAAAATACAGCATAACTTGTAATACAGTGCAAGATTAGATGTGAAGACGTTCCTTGATAAGGTTATCATGAACATACAAGCTCCCAATCTCCCTCTTCCTATAGCTAGCTACTCGACTGGTAAGTTAACTTGCTAAACACTGACTATGCATTAGCCGAGACAGCAAGCTACTGTCATCAGTATGTTAGCATTGATCGCTAGCTTGACATAACCGTCACCATGTGTAATACAATAGGCTATGTAGCCAGACTCAGACATAAATTATACATCAAACTAGTTGACATCTGTCACACTCAGATACAATATTTACCTCGACAGACAATACGTTTTTGTTTTTTTTATTATTCGTGGAGAAAGTATTTTGAGTATTTTAAATACACAATTACTCCATTCTAAAGTATTTTTTATCGGCCCTATCAAATACAAAATAAGTAACTGAAATACATTTTTCAAATACAAGTAACAGAAATACTGCCCATCTCTGTGTGTGCATGTGTAATCCATTATTATAGTAATCCATCCTCCATATGTCATACAAATATATAAATCCATCTTTTATATTTCAGCTAGTCAGAGTTTACTTTAGTTTGTCTTGCGGCTCCAGAACAAGAAGAACGAGCTCCTCACAGCGTTAGACCTCAGCCCTACTGGGCTGAGAGTCAAGGTGCATTCAAATCAACTCAGAAACTAGAGACTTTAACTGCTAGGGTGGAGATAATACCAGGCAGGTTGAATGATAACCAGTTTGAATTTCTTTAAATCTATCTTAGTACAAAACTGTATTTAATGTGAAAGAGATGTTGGTTAAAATGTTGGCCCTCATACTGGCTGTAAGGGTACGATAGGTTAACAATGCAGAAAGAAACGCTTCCAAAGTTTTGCTGAAGTTTATGAAGCTTCAGCCGTCTAATGCTATCATCTGTTGGCCCATCTTACTATACCCGTCTCAATACACATGTGAGATGTACAAGCAGGACGTTTTAAACTGGCATGTGTTTCCTCGTGTGGGAGCGTCACACCAAGGCAATAGCATACGTTTGTTTCTGAAACTAGTCCACATTGTAGAAAGTCATTTATGTTACCAAACAAAAGCAGTGTGATGGACTGTACCTTTGAAAGATACACCCTTGGTTAGACTTACTCTTATGGCCGTGGCCTTGTGTTAGCTTTATGTTGTATTAGCTTTATGTTGTATAGCTTCATATTGTGTTAGCTTTATTTTGTATTAGCTTCATATTGTATTAGCTTCATGTTGTATTTGCTATATATTGTATTAGCTGCACAGAATTTTGCTGAGAACGTTTGGTATCCCATCTATTCTATTGCCGCCCAGTTGCAATGAACGAATGTTGGCTTTGTATGTTTCTGCAAAACCACAAATATGTTGAATACACACATGTTAGCAGGAAGTGAACAGAGAAAAGGAAAAGGAAGTGAAGTATAATAAGTGGCGCAGAAAGGTGACATTGTATAATAACGTTACAAGAAGAGAGAAGCTTTTCTAAGGATCACAAACACAGGACGGGACACCGCTGCCATGTCCCGAATGAAACTTAAAGTACACGTTGAGTTTAACTTTGTAACGTTGCGTTTTTACGCTTCTTACCAAATGTCACAGTAAGAAGCCGGCTACGTGAGAACGTTCTCAGTTACAGTGATACAGTTATTACATTGTTAAGCTATAACTTTAATGTTATTCAATGCTGATATGAAACATATTCATAAAAAAAGGTAATGTTGCATCAGAAAGAAGGACATTTCATGTTTCACACAATGCCAACACTGTTTGTGGCGACTGGGTTACTGTATGTGGAGAGATCCTGTGACAGGGAGAAGACAGTCACTGATTCAATGGCTCTGTAGCACGGGAGGATTGTTTTAAGGTAGACTTTAACAAATCAGAACATAACATCCTTTCAGCTGTGATGTCATATGTTTCTGAGATGAATTGAATGCATCATAATAAGCTATAAGCTTATAGAGAAAAATAATTATAATACATGGAGTGCATTTGTGAAAAACAATTACATTATAAAATAGATATAACTTTTAATTATAAAAAATAATAATAATAATTAAAATATTGAATGATACAATATAGCTTTGTGATTGTGTAACTGCTCGGTTTAAAGCCGGGCAGATTAAAGGTTGGGCATGTCATGGACTTACGATAAGAATCCACATCCTGTCTGGATCCTGTTGTATTTGCATCAGCTTAATGATAAAATATACTTTATTACTCCACAACACTACTTATAGTTTTTAAGAAGGTTGTGCATTTAGTCATGAGGTGGTAGTGGGGTCACGGCACCTCAATGTCTCACAGTGAGCTGACACTGTGGGACAGAATATACACTTTAGCACATTTATTCTGCTTCTGTTTATCTCTTCTTTGTTTGCCTTGAGCTTTAGTCATTCATTATTGCCAAATGAAAGGTCTGCTGATGACATCTTCAATAAAGTGTGAAACCTGCTGTGTGCTCACTGTCTGTCCGTCTGTCAGCAACATGTTGATGCTCAGACACAAACACCTTTATTTCTTTTTATATATATTTTACAAAAAGTAAATAATTCTGACTTCCTGAAGGTTATAGGTTGTACCCTAGAAGGGACAGATTTCAATTTCCCCAGTATCTCTGTACAAATGGCAAATCATTTAAATTCTTTGATAAACTGGCATCCATTTAGTTGCTTAACTGATGTCTGTGTTCACCCATGTGAGGACTGTTCTCTTCTTGTGCTGCTCCAACACCGTGTTTTAGCACAGAGCCCCTTATCGTAATTGTCACAGTTGTTGCTGTCATCTCACTTTAACAGTATATTCGAACAAAATTAGATTTTTAAACTAAAAAAAAACAAAAAAATCATCTCTTTGTAGCGTCTGTCAGATCTCAGGTCTATGAGCCCCATCAAGCTTTGGTTTGGCAGCCTGTGTGCAGTGAAGGTTGCTAAGCATTTGTTTCGCATCATTTATTTTTGGCCTGTAGACTGCTGACTAAACCATCTGACCAACCCTGTACCGACCAGAGGACATTCCCATATACTAAACTGCTAAAAGACGAGTACGAAAGTTGAACAGAACACAGGATCAAAATTAGAAGTAGAGGTGGATGCTACATGCTCATTGTTGAAAGTGGATGAAGCAGGATCACTAAAAAGTGGAAGTTTATGAACAGACCTTTGATATAAAACTTCATCCGAAGGTAATAAAAGCCAGCATGAACGCAGCAGAAGAGACCGATCAGCAGGCTGGTGATGACCCCAAGATTTGAGAAACAGCTGAACGCTCATGCACGTCAGAGGGATGGACCTGCCTCCTTCACTGCTCTGGACCTGGCACACGACACACACACACACATATGGCAGGCCGTGCATTTTGGACCTGGGCCTTCTGTACCGTCTGATATTGTTTACATGAATACGTGCATGATGGGATGCTGCGTCAATAACGGACAATGTACTTCACTTTATTAATAAAACAACAACTACAAAACAGTCATAGTGAAGAAGCCTACACAAATGTTTTCATATTTTTTTTGGTGGAGTATTTCAAGTGGAAAAAATGCATTTATAGTTATCAGAATGAAACATTACAATGCAGATTTGTAACTAACAAAAAACATGTGTCCTTATCTGAAATAATAGGAATAGAATTAGCTGCTTTGCATTAGCTGCTTGTAAATTACAGGGTCAAATTTAAAATGCTTCTCAAATTTAAAATGCTCATGGTACCATATTACCCCACGAGAGAGCTCATGGTACCATATTACCCCACGAGAGAGCTCATGGTACCATATTACCCCACGAGAGAGCTCATGGTACCATATTACCCCACGAGAGAGCTCATGGTACCATATTACCCCACGAGAGAGCTCATGGTACCATATTACCCCACGAGAGAGCTCATGGTACCATATTACCCCACTAGACGCTCACTTTTCTCCTCATTTGTTGCTCTCCCTGAAGTTTCTACTCTTTTTATCCCCTTGAAAGTTTTTGTTTTTTGTTTTTCCTCTGCCAATGTGAGGTCCCGGGACATAAGATGTTTCATGTTTACAGATTGTAAAGCCCTCTGAGGCAAATTGGTCATTTGTGATTTTGGGCTTGACAAAATGTATTTTATTGTATTTACAGTTTTTCACAATTGTTAACACACGTTTTTCAAAACAATAACGGCTTTCTCAAAACTGCTCACAGAAAACTGAAAACCTTACACACAAAAGGCTAAACCTGACACGTCCTTTGCAAGATGACTCTTTGCCATCATCTATCTTAACTGTTCACAAAATGGAACTCGTGTTTTCATTTGGTACGCACAGCCATATTTTCAAAACACAAACACATACATTCATTGAGTACACACAACTAAGCATTTGCTGCACACTACCAAGCATTTAGAGCACACAGAAGGGCAAAATTGAAAACACAATCATCGAAATGAAACACACCATATGAATGACAATGACTCTGGAGAATGAGCCAATTCTCCTTGTGTAAAATGTCTGTGTAGGCCTACTTTTTTCATAGTCAAACATAAAACAGCACACACATATGCAGCAAAAAAAGGTTTATTCTGGTACAGAGACAACAGTACAGTACTGTAAACCGGCCTGCTCAGCCCACCTCGCCCACCCCTCTTCACAGAAATTCCACGCATCACGAAAAGAATTCCTCAATAGGGTTCAGGAATGGTGAATAAGGTGGAAGGTACAGAACAGAAAAATGTGGGTGGTCCTGGAACCACTCACACACTTGAGCAGCCTGGTGGAAACTGACATTGTCCAAGATGACAACATGATGGACCCGCTGTTGGTCATCTATTTGGCCGGGTGGTACCAGCAGGTCATGCGGGCCATCTAGGAAGACGAGGAGATGGGCGGTGCTATAGGCCCCTAGGTGGGCATGACGGTGCAAGATCCCATGTTGATTCATCGCAGCACACATCGTGATGTTCCCACCACGCTGACCGGGGACCTCAACAATGGCCCGCTGGCCAATGACCTTTCTGCCCCTTCACCTCCTCTTTACCAGGTTGAAACCCACCTCATCAATAAAGATGTACTGGTAAAGTCCTGATTGCAAATTGCTCAACAGACCCGAATGTTTAGAGATTTGACTATTTGTGTGTTGCAGGTTGATGCTTTGAGATTTTACTTGAGAAGTGTGTGCAACAACTGAACATTGTGTGTCGTGTTTTGATAACAAGGTAATGTGTAATTGACATCAGAGTATAATCAAGGAAAATGAGAGTCTAACACAGAAAAGGGAGTGTGAAGTAGTGCCAAATTGGGTCGAGCGATTGGTACATGAAGAGAAGTTTGTGCAAATTGTGCCGAATTTTTCGCTTTTTGGGTGTTAACTGTGAAAAACTGTAATATAATAACTTATTTAGCATTCAATATATCAAACAATAGAAATACAAGGATTTAGATCAACTCTCTTTCATTCTTAAACTTGGAGAAAGAGGTTGAAGAAATCCATCTGATGTGGAGCGTTCCACCATGTCAAAGTTTTATCAGCAGAAGTGTGTTCAGCTTTTGAAAGTGTGAGAACGAGTGAGTGGAAAATGAGTTGACATTGCTTTGTCAGCCACACAAAGATTAAGGTTGAGGTTTGGAGGTGGTGTTAACACAACCTGTAGACTGATGTGCTGCAGCCAAAGACACTGGAACCACAGGTTGCAATGACAAATGAATGTTGTCTATCAGTGCCAATGATACACATGCTGTCATAATGTCATCAGACCCGATGCTGTCTGCAACAGAATGTATCCTGTACACGCACACACAAACTATGATGAGGGTTAGACAAGCAGACACAGAGCAAGCTATTCAGTAAAAAAAGGTTTATTAGAGTCATCATTACACATGCTATCACCTGACATATTGTAGACAAACGTCTACCATTCTAACTTTCGATATTAGTATAAAACAGTGACAACCATCAGCAGTTATATAGTTATAAAACACTATTGCTAGTCAAAAGAAATTCCCCTCGGACCACATTCAATGAAGTTCTGAGTTTTCATATGAATTGGATTTGATATTGGGCTAAAATCAAAAGATATTTGTCGATTGAAGTCACTGAATTGGCATTCATTTTCTGCCAACCACTAAGTGTCTCTGAATCAGACTTCGGAACAGCCCCCTAGAGAAGCACTTTTTAAAAACACACTTGAAATAGAAATACCATTCATAGAAATGTCAGACAATTCCAACTGAAAGAAATAAAAAGATCTCACTAATGCTCATCATTCGTACGATCCAGCTTATCTTGTTTGAACCACCAGAGGGAGCCAGAGGAAGCAGTTTGAGGAGGCGGTTTGAGGATGTATTTCTGTACATTCACTGTAAATTACTCTATTAAAACTGACCAAAGTAAATGTTCTCTTCCAAGAATGTAAAGGGGACCTTTGCAGGTCCACCTGTCTGCTCTACGGGGGTTGAGTGCCTGATGCTCACATTATTTGTGTAGAGTATTGCTTTTGAGCTGCATTTATCAGTTCTTTGGACACATCTCCATGAAAAGCTGTCAGACACAACATATAACCACCATACAAAGTTATTAAGGCTAATATATTAGCAAACAATTGTGCATTTACATCCACCTAGTCCTTTTTTCCCTGTAAAAAGGTTTTTACTATCTTTATTTGGGGGAGTTTTTCCTGATCTGATGTGAGGTCCTGGGATAGTGATGTCATGTGTACATGTTGTGAAGCCCACCGAGGCAAATCTTGTATGCGTGATTTTGGGCTATACAAAATAAACTAAATTGATTTAAATTGAACTTGAATTGCCTAAAAAAACTGGTTCACTGGTGACGTACAGTGCATCTGGGTAACTTCTCCTTGTCTCATTACTGAATATGCGACACATTTTAAACTTGAATCAAATGTAGATCCATAAGACCAGTTTATAGTTCTCAAAGCTTATTAACAAAACGTCAGTTAACTAATCAACTAAATGAATTATTCACGTGTGGAATAAAGGCTCTAATGTTCAGAGTCCTGGAGCATTTTTTTCAAGCAACAGTTTATAAAATAGGATTGTGTGCAGTTAGTCGTGAGTTCAGCAGACTAATACAGCTGGCTATTGAGTAGACGTGCATTAGTTAGCACACACTACAGCAGGGTTTGTGTTTTTTCTGGATCTTTCTGATACCTTGTCCCACCCGTCTCTCCGTCCATCTGTCTTCAACTCCCTCCACACATCCCACGTTTCTGTTGGCTGAACTTCCGGTTGGATAGAGATTGTCCCCAAGCTGGACGTGGCACTTCTTCTCCTTCATACTGTGGTTGTCGTTGCAGTCTTCGTTGTCCTCAATGATGACCAGCTCTGCCTTCAGGGAGCCCTCAAACTGCTCGCCCCGCCTACTGTCATCCTGTGCCGTCTGGAAGCCCATGAAGATGGCTGTAATTGGCTCAGTGGTTTCCATGGCATTGAGTTTGGTGTAAGGGATGTTGTCTCCGTAGATGGGGGAGGGCACTCTTTCAGAGTTGCCGGGGCCACTGTATGTACCAGTGGGTGGTCTGCCATCGTGGTTGGGATAGGATGGTGGGCTGTAGCAGTAAAGTTCTTCTTCGTCCACGCTGATGTAATCTCTAAGAGGAATGTAATTGGCAGGAGTGTAGCAGAGCTGCGCAGGGTACGCAGACTCTGTTTCCTGGCCATGTGATTTGGGAGGAGGGCAATCATTGGCTCTGCCTCCCCTTATCACACCATTGCTTTTGATGCTGCTGCTAGTGTGGTGGTAAGCAGGCCGATCCTCTGGAACCCTGTGACAGTTTCTCGCCTGGTACGAATTGTAATGACGATCATTCTGGTTGCCAAAGGGATATCCCACCCTCTTGTAGTTTCCAAGTCGATGACCTTCCATCAGGTTGCTTTGGTTATTTCTCTCTTCCTGCCGATTGTAAGTACTTTCCTGGTGACCGTAGCCATACTCTACCCCTGGTTTTCTCTGACAGTTTTCCCTACGGTTAAAGTCTTGTTCCGATATGGTGTTTCTGAGGAGATGGTGACCATAATATCCTGACTGGTTCCTGAGGTCAAACCCCTCCACTTTATCTCTCTCATCTTGTTGCTTGTAAAAACAATGCTCTTCCCTTCTGCTGTGATTAAGGTGGCGGTTTTGGTGGTTTAGTTTGCAATGGACTGTGGTGCTTCTCAGCAACTGTTCCACTTCGTTGGCTGAGAGCTCTGACACACAGCTCTGATCATGTGACCCCTAAACATAGACATATATATGCATTATTATTAGAACACAATGGGAGCTCAATGGCAAAAGCGCAGAAAGCAAACAATCCCCAGTAAAATAAAATAAGGAGGGGAAAACAATAATGGAAGTTCATAATATGAGACAGTTTAAACAGTTTACATTAAGCGTTGTATATCTAAAACTTGACATGAGCTCGGGATTTAACCACTGATCTGCTAAATGAAGAACAACCCTCCTCTACCACTGAGCAACAGTCGCAGCAAGATATCTCCACACGGGCGAGGGCGAGTAAGAGGTCTTTGAGTTTAATGACCAGAGTATGTAGAGAGGCTGAGCCAGCTGCTGCAAAGCTGTGACTCTTGGGAGACTGGTGGTGTTCCTGTGGGTGCTGTGATCCGATGCTACCAGCCTTCTCAAAGAATTTCTCCTTGAACAGGTCTTGAAAATAATAACAAACAGACTGGCTCAAGTAAAAACGTAAAAAAAAAAACATCTTGTTTCTCTTAAGAGTCCTTTCCTTAATAGTGTCAGACACTTATAATAACAATGGAAAAAATGCTAAGAATCGGTGAGTTGCGCATGCGGAGCGCGACCTGTTAACGGCGTACGGTGAACATTTAAAATCAGCATTTCCTTTTGCGGCCATCTGTAATAAATACCGCCCCAGTTTGAAAAATACTGACTTAAAGGAAACATGGTGTTCATTTATTTAAATAACAACCACAAAGTGTGCAGGCTTTGTCACTGCAGGGCATTTTTCGGTCTTTTGAAAGAATATTTTCAGAGACTCTCGATATGCGAAGTCAGAAAAGTCCGTTTCTGGAGCTACAGGCTGCAGCCTGTTGATGTTTGTTTTGACCCGCACATACATAATCGCTAAAAATAGTGATATCTTAAAGCAGCAAATCTTATTGGGAAAATTATGCAACATATTTTTCGCCGCTCTGTCTCTCTCTCTCTCTCTCTCTCTCTCTCTCTGTCCACTGTGTGCACACTCGTGTCTCTGTGTGCCTGTTCACCTGTGCGCGCCCGTGTGCATCGCATCGGGGCGAAACTCCGCTGCTTGTGATACAGAGCAGGGACCATGGTCGGTTGATAAAATTATTATCATTTAATTTTTTTTGACGAAGCTCACTTTTTTTTCTATTTTTAGAGCATGTCTCGTGGGCGACTTACGTGGTCCCTGCGGGCTACCTGTGCGCCAGAGGTACTATTTATTCAGAAGTTCTCCTCCACACGAGCCCTATCCTGCATCTTAGTCAATGAGCTTGTGAATGGGATCAATTACAATGTTAAAAATGTCACTGATGCCATTGCACCCACTAAGGTGAAGGTTGTCTCGGGTAAGAAAAGGTCCCCCTGGAGAAATGCCACGTTGGTCAGAATAAAGAAAAGTGAGTGTCGGAAAGCTGAGCGCAGGTGGCGAAAGAAATAATCTCCAGGTTCACTGTGGTATCTATGAAGAGAGACTTCCAAATTATAATTTGTAACTTAGAAATGCAAGGCAGTCCTTTGACATCATAACCAAAAGCAATAACAATATATGTGCCTTCTTTGCTATCGTGGACAGGCTAACAAACTCTCCGGTGTTCGTAACTGCTACATTCCTATCCACCTGGGCATGCAATCAATTTGCCTTCTTTTTCGCTGACAAATCCCGAAAATTAGACAAGCAGACAATGGCTCCACACTAACCAAAGGATATGTGTTTTGTTCCCATCTTTAAATAACATCCATTGACATATCATGACATGTTCAATCAATCAACCAAAGAAGCCTAGAAGACATTATACAATATCTGAAAACATCCTCCTGCTGCCTAGATATTCTACCAACACGCTCTTTCAAAAATATTTCACACTGCATGACCACTGACCTTTTACAGACTGTTAACACATCCCTTCTCTCAGGTGTCTTCCCATAAGCCTTAAAAACTGCAGTTAATAAACCACTCCTGAAGAAGGCTAGTTTAGACTCAAAAATATTAAAAACACAGGCTAATATCAAACCTCCCAGTTTTAAGTAAAATAATAGAAAAAGTGATTTTTCAACAGCTGAACAACTTCTTTCTTCAGTTTTGATGTCTTCCAGTCCGGCTTTCATCAGCAGCAAAGTACTGAAACTGCTCTTGTTAAGGTTTTCAACGACATACACTTAAACTCAGACAGTAGCAGAACTTTTTGCTATCTTTATTTGGGGCAAAAATCTTGTATTTGTGATTTTGGGCTATACAAAATAAACTGAATTGAATTGAACTTCAGTCTTAGTACTCCTGGATATCAGGGCTGCATTCGACACGGTCGATCATGACATACTAGGAGACAGACTGAAAGTCTGGGTAAGACTTTCTGGCGCAGCACTTAACTGGTTTGAATCCTACTTTAGGGACCGACAATACTTTGTGTCGGTAACCAATTACACATCAGAGCTGAATAGGATGACATGTGGTGATCCCCAAAGGCTACATACTGGGGCTTCTTTTGTTCAACATTTACATGCTTCCACTGGCTCAGATTATGAAAAACAACAAAGTGTGTTATCATGATTATGCAGACGACAAACAAATCTGCATAACTATATCACCAGCTGTCTATAATCCCATACAAGGGCTGGCTAAATGCATTATAGAAATCAACATGTGGATGTGCCAGAATTTTCTTCAACTAAATGAAGATAAAACAGAAGTTATTGTTTTTGGTCCCAAAGATGAACGATTGAAAGTCAGTGCTCAGCTTCAATCACTGATGTTAAAAACCTCAAACCAAGCCCGAAATCTAAGTAGAGTTATGGATTCAGACCTTAACCTGAACAGCCTTAGCAAGACAATTACAAAATCAGCCTACTATCACCTGAAGTATACATCAACGGTTAGAGAACTTATGTCTCAACAGGGTCTGGAGAAACTTGTCCGTGACTTTATCTTCAGTAGACTTGACTACTGTAATTGTGTGTTCACAGGCTTCTGTAAAAAGTCAATCAGAAAGATTCAGAACGCTGCAGCTAGAGTCCTCACTAAGACCAAGAAAGTGAATCACATCACTCCAGTTCTGAGGTCTTTGCACTGGCTTCCTGTCCAACAAAGAATTGACTTTAAAATCCTGCTGCTGGTTTATAAAGCACTAAATGGTTTAGGGCCTAAGTATGTTTGTCATTTGAACCATCAGACCCCTCAGGTGGTCTGGGCCTGGTTTACTTTCTGTTCCAAGAGTCAGAACTAAACACTGAAAAGCAGCATTAAGCTTTTCTGCTCCACATATCTCGAACAAGGTTCCTGAAAGCTGCAGGTCTGCTGAGACCCTTAAAGACCCTCTGAGAACCTCAGCTCCTTTAAGTCCAGATTGAAGACTTTTCTGCTTGCTGTTACCTATAATTAAACTAGATTCAATTTCTGCATCTCACTACTGCATAGTATTTCTTAAACTGCACTGCAACTTTTAATTATTTTCTTTTGGTTTTTGACTGTTTTGATGTTTTCTTAACTGTTTTTAAATCTGAATTATGTTTTGATGCTTTTAATGGTTTCATGTGAAACACTTTGAATCACCTTGTTGTTGAAATGTGCTATAAAATAAACTTGCCTTGCCCCACAGAAAATCTCCTAAAAATAATCAAGAAAATTAATTTACCCTGTAACTTGTAGTGTATACTTTGTATCGTACTACAATATGTATATTCAGGGTTATCAAAAAAGAATAAAATATCCTTTATTAATGCCCTTGAGGAAGTTATTCTCTGCATTTCACCCAACCGAAGTAATTGAAGAGCAGTATTCTGCTGTGAGGAGCAACTGTGGCTTAAGGGTCTCGCCCATGTGAACTATGGGGAGACTCTGGATCAAACTGCCTACCTTGAGGTTACAGGACAATGATTCATCCTCATGAGCTACAGGCGACCCCAAGCACTTTGTCAATGTCAGCTTTAAAAAACGCACTATAAATAAAGGTTATTAATGAATACCTCTTGTGAATTCCAAGCATAAACACACTTCCTGCCGTCATCGTAAACCTTGAGGCCGGCGTGTTGGTTTAACTCTTCTGGAGGAACTGATGCAGTAGAAAGTACTGTGCTCTGCCCAGTCAACAGGTTCTTAGTCACATTGATCTCCATGGCAAACAGAGCTGGGACACACAAGAAGACAGAGTGTATGTTAATATCAGGTTGTGTTGGTTAAGGTAACGTTAGGTTGCTTCAGGTCGCTTTGATTCGTCTTCTCGGTGAGAGTAAAATCCTTTAGATAGTACTAGCACTTCTGTTCATCTCATCTACACACTACTCAATCACGTCTCAATCTGCACTAGGTCATGAGCGTGTGTATGAGGAGGGTAATGAGGAGCATACACTGGGTTTTTCCTTTCCTCTTTGATTACTAGTTAATCAGACGGAAAAGCTGAACCCTTTTACAGGAGCAGTAGACACAAAGTGAGTTTACCATCAACTGTTGAGGTAACTCAGAACAGAAACAACAGTGTGCTGCACGCATGCCCCCAGAAGTAGGGAGAAAAATAACCTTGTCATGTCATCTAGAAAGACAACTCAAAGTTTGTTATCATCCTTTGGCCACAGGTACATGACTGCTATTCAAACAGGGTTGTATTCAAATCCCGAGTATTTAGAAATCTGATGTTAGCGACAAGTGGCTAAGGTAAACTTGTTGCTGGAATCCAAGCTGACTACACCAGCTGTCCTCTGTAAGCGAGACACATTTTAAGTTTGATACTAAAATGCCGGTTTTCACTGGCCTATTCCTTTGAGGTTATTTGTCATCACACTACAGGACTCTATCATCACTCATGAACTGCAAACTACATGAGTACATGTTTTTTTGATGACTTTACAGGTATGTGTAAAAATGATCTCACGCTTTCTTGATGCGTTTGCTTCAGAGTGTTTGTTGGCTGGTGGAGAGAGAGATTGTGGGACATCAGGGATTACTGTGGTGACCAGTGACAGCTCTGTAGGACAGACAATAGAACTATGAACACAAATTCATCTTCGGTGTTGGTGAAAGCATCCAAATGAGCAAGTGACTTACCAGGAAGGAAGCTGTCCTGGGCCTCCTAGAGGACAACACAGATCAACAAGTAAATGCAACAGTCACCAGGAGAGTATCTTGGCATTGTAGGTTCACATGACTTTCACCCAATGCTTGTGTCCCATGTAAAACCAAAAGTAAATGCTGGCTTTATCCTTGCTAGGTAAAGCAAAGGGCTGTTGTTATTCAGTAACGCTATGTAGTTTACTAAAATTGTTAAATGACGTTGACATTTTAACCGAAACCAAGATCTTTTTACTATCCTTAACCACGTTCACTAAACATAAGAACTTGTTTCAAAACATCGACCATATGGCATTGTGTGTCTCTGGAAGCGAGACAGGAGGCTGGATATATTTATGAAACATATTTGGGTTTCAAAGAAATTGACATTCAGTGGCGTTTTCCAGATGCAACAAAAACCATTCTAGTGACTGGATTGGCTGTGTGTGTCTGTAAGAGACAGTGCATGTGACTACCTTGATGTTGTCCTTTGGGCTTATTGCCACAGCTTTCAGTCCGTTGAGGATGAAAGCCTCGTTAGTAGAACACTTAGACTCCTCTTTCTCCAAAAACTTCACCTCCATTTCAATCCTAATGGGTCAGAAGAAAACAGAGCAGGTTCAATAGGTCATATTGGTTTGTGTATGTGTGTGCATGTGTGTGTGTGTGTTTTGTACCTGTGGATGTCGAGCTGCAGTGCTCTGGTCTGCTGCTGGTCAGACAGAAGGCTTTGTTGTAGTGGGGAGTCTGTTGCATTGTGGGAGGCTGAGTCCTGTAGCAGCCACTGCTCTCTTAGGGCTTTTTTCTGATGATCAGAGGGTTTAATAACAGGAATTATATGAACGGTTGTGGACAAACAGATGGACAGAGTGATTATTCCTGCTAATAAGAGGTAATAATATAATCTATCTGGTCAAACGGTTTACCAAAGAGCTCATCTGATGTTATCACCATTTGTAGATATACAGAGACAATGTAAAAGAGTGTAATGTGAACCTTTAGATGCTGAAGTTTGAGTTTCTCTCGCTCCAGCTCCAGTTTTCTCTGTCTAATGTCTTCCTGGAAGCGATGTTTCTCCTGTTACAAAAGATGACAGTAAATAGAAGGTTACAGCAGATATACGTGCATACGTTTCTTAAAGAATGTTTGGGTTATTAAATTGTAAAAATGTTGTAGGTAGGGCAACCGAAAGCATTACAGTGATTACCTGCAGCCTGTCTTTCAGCAGGCCAGACTCCTCCATGCTGCTACAGAAGAGAGAAGACGAGAGCCAGAAGACAGCGGACAAGAAACAGGATTAACATTTTTTTTCACAAATCAACATTGAATTGAAACATTGAACATTCTTGGCTGGCTCAGATTTTCTGTCTCAAAACTCCTGGAACAGAAAAAAGAAGAAGCTTGCATCGTCTCCAAAGAAACAGTGATATTCCAGAGTAAATGCTTTACACACCCGTCTTAAAAATGGTTTCAACTGTCCTGAAGTCAGTGTAAGCCATCAAAAAATGATAAATGTTGTCCTTATCTATAGTTATTTATACTACATTTTACAAGAGTGCATCAACTAAATTAGAATCATCATATAAATACATGTCCATACATGAAACTTAGACCAAACAAACCATTGGAAATTAAAATCAAGCATGGATCTGGTGCATGTCTACTGTACAGCCTATAAAGGCTGTACAGTAGACATGCACCAGTGCTTCCATCAACCCCCTGATGCTGGTTCCTAAGCTTTTCTACTGACGCAGAGAAATTATCACATTTCTAGAGTCAGATCTCAGCCAAACCAGAGGGGGGATACATCCCTCTAAATGCACTATGTATTGTGTGAAGGTCAAAATCAAAGCTGCTGTGTAGTGGGATGCACTACCAACAGGGTTCAGAAGCCAGAAGTACGTTTTCATGAGCTGCTGAATGGAACGACAATGAGACGTATGGGGCCGATCACACCAGACGCAACTTTTTAAAGCGTAGCCGCTTCAAAAACGCCTTGTCAAAGGCACGCAGGGCAAAGTAGCCCGGCGTGTGTGTCGAGCAAGCCCGAGTGCGCAACCGGGCAATATAACTTAATTTACAAAATGGATTCAAGCATACATCGCGCTCTTGCCCTTCCTCTGTTGTGGGTTGAGAAGGAGGGAAAAAAGAAAAAAAAGCCGAGGTTTTAGGTTCACAATATTTTAAAAAAAGAAAAGAAAAGGAAAGAGTACGGCGAATACCATCAATGACGAGTGCTTTCAGTTGTACTTTCAGCTGAGCAGGAGTCAGTTTGAGCGTCTTCTGAGCAATAGAGTAGTGATTCGATCTAGAATTGTAAAGCTTTTTGTAATTGAATACCACTCATATCAGTGCCTGGTCAGCGGTTGCCATTTCCTTTTGAATTCCCCGCTGTTCAACACAAAAATGGGAAGGAAAGCCCACCTCTTGCTTGATCCGATTGGCTGCCTGGCCAAGCGTGATAGTGATGAGCTGTGCGACTCCATGCCTTGCGCTTACAAGTTGAGAAAAGGCGCGTCTAAAAAACGCGACGCGACGATCGCATTTAAAAAGCGGGCATGAAGTGACGCGCTTTTTGAGTCGCGTCTATAGTTCTGGTGTGATCGGCCTCTAAGGTTTCAGCAGGACACGCGGGAGAACAGTGGAATCATGACCTGTGGAGCATTCTGTCCAAATGCTCCTAAACTAAACTTTTCATGTGGGATAAAATGATGTATTATAAACATTATTTTGATATCAGGCATTGATAGTCTACAGAATGTCTTCAGGCCTGTTCAAAATGAAGAAGCTACTAGTAAAATTACTGTATTAGCTACAGACTAGTTATCATTTTAACCACAGGAAAATATGTTTAATATACAGGACTGTACAGAACTATACATATTGCAGTAATTTGAACAGCTGGACTGCATTTTAAATTAGTCAGTATTATAGAACAATGTACTTGACACCTCGTCGATCAGGACATTTATTTGTTGCAAGAAAGGAGCAGAGCTGGAGATACACCGTGATACTTTACTAACTGCATATCCAAGTGTGCTTGCCGAATGAGCAAAGAACTACCTTCTTAAATACATATTATTATCAATATGCAGAGGCCCACCTGACGTTTTTGTGGCTTTATCCCCCGATGACGTCTTTAGATTGGCCTGCATCGGCATGGTCTTATGATAACAACTGCACATTCCTCAGACAGAGACATACAGATTCTACCTGTCTTATGACTTACCAAGTCAGTTTGCAAAGTGTATCAGAGTTCATATGCAAGTTAACAGAGGAGAAGTTCAATCTAAAGTCACAGGCCTTTACAATAGTATATATGATAAATAAACAGAACATATAATTCTGAATATAACACTGAAACAGTAACTGATTAAGAGTAAATAACCTTTTCTTCCAACACAATATAATGTGGAAAATAGTGAAGTTGTATATATATTTATGTAATAAATATACAAATGTAAATTCGATGGTAATCTGCATAAGCAAAGCAAAATAAAAATAATGTGGTTATAATTGGTTACAGTTGGTTTTAGAATTGATTTTAAGAATTTATTGATCACTTTTAAGGCCCGCCTGGGTCTGGCCCTGGAGTACATTAGCAAAACTCGCCAACTCGCAGCCTCTGGTGGCGACTTCCTGGCCGTTCCGGAGTCGAGGCTTAAATCAAAGGGTGACCGTGCTTTTGCCATCAGGGCCCCTCACTTTGGAACAAGCTACCGGAGGGGATAAGGCTGGCAGAATCAATAACATCTTTTAAATCACTTCTTAAATCCCATTTTTATAGAATTGCTTTGAAGTCGTCCTTTTATATTTTCATTTTTTATTTCTTGGATTTATTATGCAGCTATTTTTGTCCCCATGGTTTTGTTTGTATATTTTATATATTTGTTTGTTTTCTACTGTTCTGTTTGGTTTGATTGTGTTCAATGTTTTTATGGTATGGTCTTTTTTGTTTGCCGCCATTTGGGTTGTGTTTATGCTTTGTATATCTGTAAAAAGCACTTTATAAACCCTGTTTTTAAAAGTGGTTTATAAATAAAGTTATTATTATTATTATTATTATTATTATTATTATTATTATTATTATTATCATTATCTTATTTGTTCAACTGTTCACCAGCCATCTTTCTAACAGTTATTTGATCAAAAAGGGATCCCTGTCATAACCCTCTGTGTACCACAAGGGTCCCAGGGGCCGGGGCTGATGCTTCATTCATTACTACATGAAACAGGTTCAAAACACCTCTACCCCACCCTGCAGGACCTGCTGTGTGCAGGTTGTGTTTAATTTAGATGTGGGTCAGGAGACTTTACAGACTTCGTCACATGTGGAAGTGGGCTACATGTGGAAGTAAATATTTCGTAGACAGAAACATTTACTGCTTCTATTTCCAGGTCACCACTTACCAACGTGAGTGGAGATCCAGGTGCTGGTGTGAGGTATGGATATGTATACTCCTAGAGTAGATCAACATCTTATTAACCCACTGCCTCAGGTCAGCCAGAAGAAAAGGGACTCAGATTAATGTGACTACATCTTGTTCTGCTTTGAAGAAGCATCAGTCCTGGCTGAGTCTGACCCTCTATCAGTCACACAGACTGTCAGTCACATAGACTGTCAGTCACACAGTCCTCACATCATATTCGAAGACAAAGGAAAAAACACAATTGCCAGTCAGTCATCAATTAGGATGTTTTATCACTGACACGAATCAAAGCAGAGTAGAGCTTGTACCCTGTCAGTCAGTAAGGCAGTGGCCAATTGAGCTAATCTGCTCATGAGGCTGTAATCTGTGGAAGCCATCTGCCTGCTCACTGTGTTTCTATGTGTACTTTATGTCATGGCGTCATATATCCCTACTGGGCATATGCGTCCAACTAGCTCTAAACACAATGATCACAAACATAAATAACTTGAACTAATCTCCAAAACATTAAACCTACATCTTTCTTCATTTGGTCTGTACTTCCACACACTGTACCATGATCACAGGAAAGTATTAAGAGTACTACATGTAATACAGTAACTGCTGAGCATAACATGAGTTTGTGTGAGTTTATAAATGTCTCAAAATAATACTTTAGGGGTGTATACAAACAGGGTTTAGGGTTTTTATACCACTATGTGGAATAGCTCACAACACTCAGCTCAAGCTAGCAGGAGAGCAGCAGTAAGGGGAAATTGAAGCTTAGGCAGAATTAAGGAATTATCTCTCTCTCTCCCCCATCTCTAGCTCTCCCTCCATATCTCTCTCTCTCTCTCTTTCTCCCTCTTCCTCCATCACTATCTCTCTCCTTCCCTCCATCTCTCTCTCTCTGTCTCTCCCTCCATTTCTCTCTTTCCCTCAATCTCTCTCTTTCACTCCATCTCTCTCTCCCTCTCTCTCTCACCCCTCCCCCCCTCCCCTCTATCTCTCACCCCCCCCCCCCCCCCTCTCTCTCTCTCTCTCTCTCTCTCTCCAGTGTTTCTTGACAGAAATGGATAATAAGTTCACCATTTTGTCAGCTAGTAAAGTTAGATATCTCTGAAGCTGCCCTTAGCTGCTAACGTTTGTTGTCAATAGCTCGTTGTATAACCGTATTACTTGTGTAGAAAACAAGGAGGTACTTCAGACTTCCAACCCCATAATAATATGATAAAAAAACGTTCATAAAGTCGTTTCATGGTCTTACCTGGCAGTAGCCCGCTAGCGGTCTCGTGTTGGACGCTCGCGCCTCTGTCTGACCCGCCGCGTGAAGCGCGAGACCTCGAGGCTGCAGGTGTAGGTGGGCGGGGCTTTGTGTGTGTGTGTGTGTGTGTGTGTGTGTGTGTGTGTGTGTGTGTGTGTGTGTGTGTGTGTGTGTGTGTGTGTGTGTGTGTGTGTGTGTGTGTGTGTGTGTGTGTGTGTACAGCTGATTGACCGTTGGCTGTCCCCCTGTCAGCCAATAGCAGCGAGTCTACTTTGTTAAACTGTCGTCGATCCAAACTATTGCCAGAAAAGTAATTAATCAACTCATAACTGATATGTAACGGGTCTGTATCTGAACATGATCTAACATTGAAAGCCTTCACTTGCATGTGAAGTCAGACCTTACACAAATTATTATTTATATATTTATGGGTTTGAAAATGTATTTTTGGGGTGTGAAAGAGGCATAGTCTGAAAATACACACACAATACATATTGGACTTGAATATTTAACTATGTCTTTTAAAACCAGTTTAACAGTAAATTAAAAGGAAATACTGACAAATTGTTTCGAGGGGAAGGCTGTGGCTCAGAGCTGGTCTTCCAATCAGAAGAGGTGGTTGATGTATGAATACACAGAAAGACTGAGGAAAGAATGGACTACAGGTGAGTGCAGGTGAAGGGGATGAGGTCATCAGAGGCCAGAGGGAGGGACTAAGTATGGCAGACAAAGTATGACTCAAGTACAGTCTATACCGTCTAAAGTCTCTTTGTTCTATTAAGAATATAAGGTCAATTGGTTTATGCTAAATGAGTGTCTGTACCTATCAAAATATATAATGTTTATAAAGAAATATGATGCTTATTGGCTTATAATTGGTTGAAATAAGTATTTATGAACATGTTCACTACTTTGAATAAACTCACTATAATGACCCGAACAAAGCTTTTGATTTTCAATTAATAATGTGTTGAGAAAATGTGTGTTTACAAGCTATCTATTACTAGTCTATGTAGCTGTCAATGGTAAAGGTTTTATATGAAACCACAACATCATGCATATATCTGTAAATTAGGATAAAGACATAGCAGTCCAATTTAATCCAAACATGAATTACATTTACATCCTGTTTCCCCATCAGAGCACAGAAACATCACCAACACAAAGTCACCACAAGACTTACTGACAATGTCAAGAGTTATATCAGGTAAATGACTGAAACACCATGTATCTATGTATGCATCATAATCACATAGAAATAAATTAATCAAATCAGAGGCAGAAACCTGTCATGAGAGCTACATTGGAACTTGATTGTTATATCTATATTTACATGTGTACACAAAACACTACTGCTGCTACAGAAGAGACACAGATCTGTACAAATATGCAGGACATGATGCGACTGTATGTGTTGTGTACAGAAAGCACATTAGATGATGAAACCAAGTTGTATCATCATTCTGAGATAACAAGTTGAAAAGGTTAAAATCCTGCCTGTTTACATAGACAGTAGATGGTATTAGAACAGAAGGTTGAGCAGCAGGGAGACTATTCAAAATAAATAATCTCTTTTCTGGCCTGTGATACATGACACTGGAATGTAAAACATGACGCATATTCAATAGTCGTCAAACAATGTTTAAAGGAAATTTATTTTCCATCTGAAGAAGTCTTTTCACTATAGAACAAACTAAAAGAAAGAACTTAGACGTCACAAAGCTACAACCAACAACGCTACAACATGAGCACTCAACAAACATCTTGAGAGGATTTTGCAGAAGCTGTTGGAATAAAGACCTCTGCTGAGGTTGGAGGGAACAAAGACTACAAATCCTCTGCTGCAGCTGGAGGGAAGCGATGACCACTGTTCCACTTCACACATACTATTACATTACTGCTCAAAGTTTCTCTTTCAACAGCGTAAAACGTATGGATATTACTATGCCTATATGAATTCTTAAGAATTAATGATCCACCGTTTTTACAAAAAGTCATATTATATGAGGCATAAAGACATTATTTGACATGTCTGTAGTGCATTGCCTCTAGGTAAAGGTGTTACGTCTACCATCATTTGCAGTACGGCATCAATATCTCATATACTTCGATAAAATCAAAGGAACTATTGTCAAAGTGATAGCATTTTTTTTTTCAATAACACATTTATTTAAAAAGAAAGTAGCAAATAAAGCAGCTACCCAGCAACACGTAAGGCATGTCGATAAACTGGTTTGCAGCAATTACACTGATTAAGGCCGTAGCACACCAAATACATATGTTGTCCAAAATTGCAGAAAACCATGTCATTAAAGTTTTGATAATGTGTTTATTTTTCTGCATTTTCTAAGCTTTAGAGAGTTGTTTGACCGCTCAGAGGCACCATACCCAGGGTGGTAAAACCATTTTTTTTAAAGTGGAATCTGATAAGCTGATACACTTCATCTCCCAGCACATAGCCCTTTATGACAAACACAATATAGAATACGCAGAAAATGTAAAGATTAATTGAAGGTTTCAGAACAGTTTGTATTCTGGAGTGATAGGAACTGTGCAAACAAATGAAGTCCTGTCCAGGTGAACACTGCCTTTGCCCAATGTCAGCTGGGACCGGTCCAGCCTCCCTGGGTAGGATGACGAATGAAAAGATAGTAACTGATCACAAAACAGGGAATGAAAGCTCAGAGTTGTTATACTGCTCATGAACATCCTTCTTTGATTCGCCTACGTTGGACCTGTACTATTCGTCTACGTTGTACCTGTACTACTATCCAAATAACTCATTAGTTTTGTGTAAATGATACTGTTTGGCAACAAATAGAGATTGAAATGCGCATCAACCGCAGTATGCAATGTTTCTGTGCATAAGAATTCATATTTCATGACGGGAAAAAAGACTCATGAGAAGAATATGGTGTGCAAAGGCCTTCAGTGAAGGTGGTCATGGATTCATTTACGCATGCTGGAAGAAGCTGCTTGGGGTCATAGTCATGTGACCTCTGTGCAGGATCCTGGGATCTATAGGAGCAGAAAAGAAAAACATTTGAATTAAAAAGGATTATTATAATTGGTACTTTGCTGCAGAAAATTGAGATCTTCTGAATTTGAGTTTTTGCTGAAAACTTTTGAACCGACCAGTTGTCAAGACACTGTGACGAGTGACACTCCCTTTGCTAATGTTTATTTTGCTTTTGGTATCTATACTTTTAACGTCAGATAAAACAATATGCATGTATGGTTATTTTCTCTACAGACGTGCACACTGTGCACTGAGAACAAACCTCTACGTGTAGTTTGTAGTTCTACCTGTGTCACGAGGTATTCGTCACTAGTCTCCATGACGTGATTGGTTTGCGGTTCATCGGTGTCAGCGGTGCCTGCATCTGAGGGACTCTGAGAAATCACAGGTCTCTTTTTAAAACACTGAACCACAAACACCACCTGGAGAGAGAAAGCGGGAACAAGAGACACAGTCATTAAAAACATTTCAAATGACGCTTTCAAGTCAAATCAAGTGTTCGACAACCAGAAAGAAACATTTGTATCCTTGACATGGAAACATGCAGACAGTCACACAACAGAAGAGTGAGAGGCTTATACTTCTGAGCTATTGAAATGAGCCCCCTCCCTTTGACATCTTGTTTCTGTGACCCAGCTCTCTGTCCCCACCAACACTATCGTGCATGACTTGTTTCACGAGAGGATTTCAAGTTCATTCAAGCAACAAAAACTTGCGTGTGTCCTGCAGCCATTTAGTCCATTACAGTAGTTTGATTCTTGTGAAGGAACCTACATATCTTTTGCTCAGTAACATCCTGGAGATGGTCTGACTCTGAGAGGAGGCTCTGCGACAATCTGCTTAATACCTAAAGACTATCTTAAAATGCAACGTATGTGGCGGATAATAATTCACTTCAAATCAATACTGTCATCAGAGCTGAAAGACGTTACAGGATGTGAGAAACTGTCTGTTGGCAAACACATGGCCTGGTTTGGGGCTTCAGTATATATGTTGGCCACACATTATAGAAAACCCTGGTCTCCTTTGGAATGTGATGTTTCTATACCCAACATGTTATGATTAGGTAGAATATTAGATGAATAAACCCCTTTTTAGTTTTATTTGCAGCCATTTTTGTTTTAAAGTATGACGTGTGGAGAGTTTAGGAGGAAGAAGTGAGTGGGATTCAACTCTTGTTAGTTTGGAGACACACCTGGATATATAATCTACTGAGGACGCTTTCCACTGATTGCATCTTTGTGGTTTGGACTTCTTCAGACTCTTCAGCCTGTTGCCATGTGTTTCCCTACAAATGTCCAGATCCACAAAGGATTCTTTCCCTGCTCAAGCCCCTGCAGGATTTAAGCAACACAACTACTTAGTGAGGTTCAGGAAGAGATCCTGGTTTGGGGTCAAATAACAATGTGTGGCGTTACATAAGTAAGGAAGTTATATAAATAGTCAAATAAATCAAAGTTGACTTATACACTCAGCACACAGCGATCTCCATTCTGTATTTTTTCCTCCTCCCTATGTTACCTTTCTGGGCTCACCATTATTTGGATTACATATTAAGTGATTATTGAGTTTGTATATGAATTATGGAATTATTTTGTAGCTATTAGAACGAGCAGAATATGAGACCAGCCTGCTGCCACCGCGATCCGACCCAGGATAAGCAGATGAAAATGGATGGGTGGATGGATGGATGGATGGGTGGATGGATGGTTGTTCAAACATGGTGTTTGTATGGACAAACCGTGGCTAGCACAGAAGTCCAACAATAAAAATCGCTCGGGTTCATATGGGCAAGCCGTTCCTCCCAATCACACCCTGTTAGGTTTCTTTGTTATTGTCCGCGTAAGCATTAAAGTCTCCCAGGAGAACTATGGAGTCAGCAAGTGGCGCCCTTTCGAAAACCCCTCCCACCGACTCCAAGAAGGCAATTCTCTCGTTCGCCAGGAAAAACTCCAACACAGCGGCGCTCAGCCGGGGGCTTGTGAGTATCCCCAATCCCGTCCGGCGCTTCTCACACTGGGCAACTCCACAGAAAAGGACAAAGTCCAATCCTTCTCCAGGAGCTTGGTTCCAGAGCCAGTGCTGTGCGTGGAGGTGAGCTCAACTATATTGAGCTGGTACAGCTCCACCTTATGCAGCAGCTCCGGCTGTTTCCCCGCCAGCGAGGTGACGTTCCACATCCATGGTGCCAGCGATCAGCTTGCCAAGGCCCCCTGCCCGGCCTGCCACCCGATCTCCATACCACTTGACCCCTATGCTTGTCCCTGCGGGTGGTGAATTCACAGTGTGGCTGCTCCGTGGTGTTTATTGGGCTGAGCCGACAGGGCTCCATGGGCGAAAGCCCGTCCACCAGACGCTCGCCGGCGAGCTCCCCTCCTGAGTCTGGATAGCTACATTCTGTGTGCCGCTGTTCATCATGGCTGTTTGAACCGCTCTTAGTCTGGGCTCTCCCCCTGACAGTTTTCCTTGCGAGATCCCGGACAACATAGCTCCCAGAATCACTGAGACACTCAAAATCCTCCACCACGTTAAGGAGGCGATTCGCGAAGAACAACCTTTCAACAATTGTTTTCCCTACACCTTATTACAGAGATCACATGTATATTACTGAAGTGTGGCCTTAGGGAAAAAGTTGCAAACAACAAACAAACAAATCAACCGTAAGATCATGAAGGTGAATTCAATGGCCTATCTTTTCATTATAACACACACAATAAAGCTCTGAAAAGTCTCAGTGTCATTAGATCTATGCACATATGCTACCACAGATCAGATGCTTAATAACTGACCAGAAAGACAGCGATAGCTCCCCCGATGACTTGTCCAGCAATGACATCACTCCAGTGGTTTCGATATTCGGCCACTCTGTTAATGCCTGTTAGCAAAGCCAGACTGACCAATGAGAGGCTGAGGAGGGGGCCAGGCAGACGACCTCCTATGGACCCGATACAGGACATGACGTACATCTGGAGAGGACAGTCACTTCATTTCTGTGACACTATTCAGAACCAGCTGTATGCTAAGATCAGGCTTATACTGTCATGGGATAAACTGCCCATTGCACTTACTACATTAAACAGAGGCACTTACTGCCAGATAAACAGCTGTATACAAACTCAGTGCAGCCTCTTTGGATGGGAAAGTCTTCCTGGCTCGCATGACGTCATCAGGGTCACCACTGCAAGCATCTGATTGGCTGACAAAGTGTGTTGTGTCCAGGCAGCCGATGGCAGTATAATTGGGCTGGCAAACGGACAGGAAGTAAGGGGCCAGACATCCTGTGACAAGCTGACCTGTGTTGACAAAGATGTCTGTTGTGAACAGACCGAAGATATAAACACCTACAAAGAAACAGACACAGATGAGAAGATGATTTACTTGTGGATAGAAATTGCTTTAGTTGAATTAAATCATTTACATGAATACGCTGGTTGATGGAGGAAGCGTTCCGATTCTTTACTGAAAGGATATATAGTGGCATCTAGTGGTGAGGTTGCAGATTGCAATCGACCTAACCTCACTCCACTTACTCCTCTCTTTCCAAGTGTGGCAGAAAAATAACTTAACTTTCAGGTCATGTAAAAAGGCAAAAGGCTCTCTCCTGGTTTGTCCATCCTTGGCTGCCGTAGAAACATGGCATTAGTCTAACGTAGTTAGGAATTGTATGTTCCATTTCTGCCAATAAATCCAGCTAAACCTGGGAGGAGTGCATGACAGCATTCACTTTTTTACCCCTAAATAATAATCCTGAACTGTCTCCACCAGTAGAGCCGGCCAAAACCTGAGGAGGATGATAACAATAACTAGTGACTGACTAATGATTAACACATTCTCAGCATGAAGCACACATACTCCAAACAAACAAGGGCCTCACTCACAGAGGGCCATGCGTCTTGTGTACGTTTTATAGTTAGTTTATTGTATTAAATCCAAAGTGTCAGAAACCAGAGAACAAGGGGGATGATGTTTTGTCTTTCCTGCCAGAGTGAAACTACATAACTTTGACAGGAAGAGAGCAGGTAGCGCTGGACATTCAGTTAGCAGCTGTTGCTACTCATTTAGCCCGACAGCACAGATCCACCGCCAGTGTTAGTCAATGTGCTCATTTAGATATATATACAACCTCTTCACATGTATGATAATGGTCATTTTTTTATTGAATTAAAATTTTGTCCAGATCTTAAACACTGCACCTTTATTAAAAAAACAAATATAAAACATTCTGATTAATAGATAACAAAATGTCAGGATAGATTGAAATAATTTGAGCATTATTTTTGTTAACATTACCAAGGAAACGGAAGGTCCTGCGCACCATCGGGTTCACGTAGCAACAATCACCCATGACAACAACCTTCTCCTGGTCATAGAGGTTGTTTGAGTTGTGAAGGAGGAAGATAACAAGCTCTACACCTGAAATCTGAGGAACAGAATTAACACAGGAATTCTACAGGAGTGTGTACTATCCAGATGTGCAGTGAACTCACAGGGATGTGTGCTCATTTCACATATGGACATATGTCTACCAAGAAACACAGATCAAGCAGATTTCAAATACAGCTGTTATATCATATATGACAAGAGGAATCATTGTAATTGATAATAATATGTTGAATGTAAGTCCAATATTGTCCCAGTCTCTAACTCAGATGTGTATTCTTGCCCATCTGCCTCTCCAAACTACAACAGTAAAGTTTCAGCTTTTAAAGCCCAAACCAGAAGATGCTAAGGGGAGACCTTCGCTAAACGAGACCACTTTCACGTTACACATCACTTGATCCCTTAATGAATCACAGAGCGCATTAGACACCTTTAGAGAAAATTATTGTAGCATATTTCAATTCATATTTCATGAAATCGACCAGGCAGGAATGTGAAAACATGAAATATAAAAACATGGAACGACTGTTCGAATTAAATGTATAGCCCCAAAATGTTTGACGCTCTGTGTCCTCTTTCCAGCTCCCTTAACAGGAGCATCCTTATCTTCATCACACAAAAAAACTAAATCTAGACTTACCAGTACTACAGGCAGTCCACCCACCACAGAGTACAGGATTACTGGCTGCACGCGGCTCTCCTGTTCAAGTCCAGGATCAGGTTTAGTTAAAGTTGGGTCTCTGCAGATGAAGCCCTGCTGTGCCGGACTGAAAGTGTCCGTGAACTCACAGTAGTAAACCAGCATCACTGTAGCTGCTAGGATCACCACCTGAAAATACAGCATGGTGAACTCAAGGTACTGGATGCTGTTACCACAGTGATGAAAAATCCAATTTGCAACTTTAAATTAGCCAATTTTCAGTTTTTGATGCAATAATCCAGTTTCACTCATTCCTGCAAAACATCACCAGTCCCATTTGTCTCAATTTGGATGTATAGTCCATCTGAACAACTCTTGAAGGATGCTCCAGTGCAAATATCCAACCCCAGACGGTGATGACTCTACTGAAGATGATGATGCTTTGCCCCTCAGAGACGCACCGTTGTTCCTCTTTTATTTTTCTGTGATGAGAGGGAAACCTTGTACTTCCGCTCCTGTGAATTCCCTGAATCGTCTGATGTCAGTGAACCATCATTCTATTTCACTGAACAATCTCTAAAGAGCAGCTTGCAGTATACTGAACACAAGCACACACAGGAGAGTTAGACCAAGTGGAGGAAAGACAGTGGGACATTACAGACAGATTTCACAGGTTTGATCAGGGGTTTTAAAGTTCCTCTGTGCATTATTATTAAGGCTGTGTTAAAAGGCAGGTCCAATATTATTATTTTGTATATCATTCTGTAGCTTCCCAGTGGTGATCCTTATGTGTTCTTAAAACATTTTGGTCAAACTACACTATGTTTTTGAGTCAAAATGTTATTTCCCCAAGCGTGTCTTAAATAATTTCCCACGTGACCTGATGAAGGTTTCTGCATGATTATACTATATATCAGTGGCGGGCTATCACTATCAAACTTAGGCCTTCAATGAGTGCCGTATCGTCCACATTGCTGCAGACCCCTGACACCCTTTACGCCCTATACTGAATTGAATGAATAGTCTTTACTGATGGGAACTTGGAGGCACCCAGGTGAACAGAATGCATTATGGTTAAAAGATGGATGTTTGCCATGAGAACCCAAACGGGTTCATCATGGCCATGAAATTACTCCTGGATAATAAGCATTACATTTTTTTTTATTGCATTTATTCACAGATTTATAAAATATTATAGTTCAATCCCAGTGAATGTCACTAAATACGACATCAATACACTGAGAAAACTTGTAGTTGGATGAGTTCTCACACAAAAGCATTGCTGCCCTCCGGTGGTAACACTGAGGCAGTGTCTCAGTAGCGTCTTAAAGTCAAAGCTTAGATACACATCTGACAGCACTACAATAAGTCTTATGTATTAGATTACAGATTGCATGTCTAAGCTTCAACACAGTGCACATAACAGTGTGCAGAGGCTGTTTATCTATCTACACGCAGCTCAGTATAAAGTGACTGTAAACCAATTAGCCATGGTAAAATTCCATCAGGTCTTCTCCAACTAGAACCACAAACATGTGATTTCAAACCTTTAAATATGAATAAAAAAGAAAATGTGTGTCCATGATTTATCTTTCTCTAATGTTCCTGAAACAAGGATTACTAATAATGATAATACAGGAATCAGGTGGAACATATTCACTGCCCTCTGATTTGGTTTTTGCTGTGAGATATTGGTTGTGTGGCGTGTGAGCGTGTGAAAACATGAAAAAGCGAGTGTCACGCGGTGTAAGCGTGAGAGTTGGTGGCTCT
>NW_027175832.1:13241553-13374053 GCF_023055335.1 Clinocottus analis | reverse complement strand
CTTGGTCTGAGTTTCCAGGTTGATGGCGAGGCCCTCAACCTTGTTCTTTAGATGTTCCCTCTCTGAATAAAGAACCTTTGCGTTGGACTCGCTCTCGGACCGCAGCTTGATCTCAAGATTGAGCTTCTCGGTAAGATCCAGGATTGCTTTTTCCTTCTCTGGGATCGGCGCCCTGAGATCCTTCATCTCATTTTGAGCAGAAATTTCTTTTACTTCAACCTGTGCCTCTTTTTTTGGACCATCTTGAGGCTGAGCCTCGTGTCTCTGGGTATCCCCTTGATACATTTGAAGCAAAGATGGGGAAATATCAATATAAATGTGTCGTAAAGATACTTGTGGCGCGCCTCTTAAAGACGATTGTGGGGCGTCTTTATGAAGATGATCGTGGTCTATTAATAATGACTTCGCAGTGAAACACTTTGCTGGTCTTGAAAAGTAAAATAAATCTGCTTTTTGTGTTCTCAGACGTAGATCCTGTCGTACTGCATGCAAGCATGAGCGAAGAGTCAGGAATTGCTTGGAGCAGTTGTACAAATGAGTTTAGGAAAGAGTTGTGCCTTTGAAGCCAAAGTGGGCGGGGCATTCCATCCCCATGGAAACAATAATCACAAAAAAACAAGATGGCGTCCAAAGCAGAGGAAACTGTGTATGTATGTATGTATGTATGTATGTATATATATATATATATATATATATATATATATATATATATATATATATATATATATATACATTTGAATGTGTTTTTTTAATTATTACTATTACATTCTCATTTGAATATTATTACGGTTATTGAGAATACATTAATATTAGTATTCGGACTAATAAATTAGCATTATAAAATGATAAACGTCCTTCCTGTGCGTGTCCTTCTTACCTGAACAAGTCCTCCAGCTGAAATCCTTTCTATCCACGGAGCAGAGAGAGGAAAGCTCTTCGTTTCCGGTCCGTGTACGTTTTGTTCGTTTGTTTTATCGTTCATTCGAGAATACGGAAATACGGAAAAACGGCCGTTTCTTCGTTTTCCGTTTCAAACCAAAAACGGAAAAACGGAAAACTATTTCCGTTTTCTCGTTTTTGGCGTCTGAAACCAAAAACGAGAAAAGAGAGACGATTATTTTCATGTCAAAATAAAAGCCAGTAATATGTATTATTATTTATGGTCTTTTAATTCTCATTTACAGTCTTATATGATGCAAACACATCGCAGAGTAACGTTAGAAGAACATAAAGTAATAAATATGAATAAATACACCTGGTTAAGTTAGCAACAGTAGAGACTACAGGCAGTTTAATATGCATGTATATACGTACACAGCAAGAATCAACTGTTCAATTAATCGCTGCATTTTTTTAACGCAACACAGTTCGTAATATAGTTTAATCAAGTAACTTGTGTGTTTAGAGTTGATCATATTTAATTGTTTTATCGTATTGTGCCGTTTCTTGAGTGAACACAGAGCAGAGCCTGTATGAGACCACAGTAACGGTTTACCTTTCTACCAGCAGGTGGCGCTATTTCATGTATTTACTTGTTATATGCGATCTTCTCTGTAGCTACTTGATGAGAAAACTCAACTGAAAGTTGTTCTCTGAATACTACTGTTGTTGAGTCACACAATGTCATTTTAGGACTTTTTCAGGCGGGAAGTTAGTTGTTTAAGCAGCAAATCTGTGGTCTGTTTGTCAAGAATCAGCCGATTTAACCTTTTCAATACGGAGCTTGTCGCCAGCGACATAAAGTCAAACGCAAACTCGACGCAAAGCTAATTTGACCGTAACTCCCTATTTACTTACGCCATCGACGTAAATCCAACTGATTCTGAACGCTAAGAAGGTCCATTATGGTAATGGTGGAAAAAAAAACAGCAACAAACATGTCTGTGGGGGTGGAAGTGAGCAGCTGTAGAGAATCAGGGGAGACACTTTGACTGGCATTTCACTTCTTTGGAAATAATATGTTGGCATTGTAAATAATAGTATTATAGTTTATGAGAGTTCTGCCACTTGCTGGCCCACCTAAACCCCTTAATAAAGGTCATTTTCATGTCCCCACAAATATACAGGACAGTTGGAATTGACAGCTGTAGGGATGCAGACCGTCAGGCTGGACTTGGGTTGGGAACCAATGTATTCTGCCCTTGCTTCTGTAGGTTGGCTTAGCAGATAGCTAACAGTAGATCCAGGAAATAAAGAACCAGAAATCCAGGCTGGCATTTAGGGTTTTTACTTGAATCTTTGTTTTTGTAAAACTGTAGAAACAGAACATGACATTAGCTTACAGATGTGTCATAAACGCACAGAAGAATACCAAGCTCAGAATAAACATACAATCAATATGCTGGAAAAGCCAAGTATTCATTAACACCAGACTTCCTGGACTAATTAGAGTTTAAGCTAACTTTAACGTTGTCAACATATTAATGCAGAAGGGACATGTCAATATAAAAATGCTAATCGCGATTAGCCTTGGGGGCGCACCTCTACATCAGTCTCTGGCTGAAGAAGGTCAAATATCTCTGGATGTGGAACTTCATCTTTTTCAGGTCTGGTCAGAAAAGCTGGACCTGAAAACCAATTGGTGTCTTTCAGAAGATCCGCAGGGACAGACCTAGATCCATGATCTGCAGGGTTATGGTTGGTTCGGATGTAGTGCCACTGGCATGGGTGAGAGGACTTCCTGATTCTTGTTACTCTGTTGGCCACATAGACGTAGAAGTTCCTGGTTGCATTGTGAATGTAGCCCAGTACAATCTTGCTGTCTGTGTAGAATTTGACTGTTTGGATCTCCAAATCAATTTCATCCATTATCAGGTCTGCGATCTCTGTTGCTAAGACAGCTGCACACAGCTCCAAACGAGGAATAGTGTGAGCAGGTCGTGGAGCCAGCTTGGATTTCCCCATGATGAACCCCACATGGCTTTGTCCTTCTGCATCAACTGCCCTGAGGTAAGCTACAGCTGATATAGCCATCGTTGATGCATCTGAGAAAACACAAATTTCTCTGTGTGATGTAGCGAGCAGAGAAACAGGAATGTAGGTCCTCTGAATCTGAAGCTGCTTAAGTTCCATTAGAGAATCTTTCCAGGCATCCCACCGGATTTCTTTCTCTGCTGGGAGTTGTGCGTCCCAATCATACTCTTCTTTCGAGAGGTCTCTGACAATTGCCTTCCCTTGAATCGTGATTGGTGCTACGAACCCCAAGGGATCGTAGAGACTGTTGACCGTTGATAAGACGCCTCTCTTGGTGAACGGCTTTCCATTATTAGACACGCAGAAGGAGAAGCTGTCAGTTTGCAGATCCCATCTGAGGCCTAAACTGCGTTGGTGGGGTAGAGGATCAGATGACAGATCTAGATCCTTAAAACATTTGGCACGATCTTCAGATGGAAAAGCGTCCATAACACTGGTGCTGTTGGATGCTATTTTATGCAGCATGATGCTTGACTCAGCTAGCATCTCCCTTGTTCTTTTCAGAACAGTGATGGCTTCATCCTCAGTGGAAAATGAGGCCAGCCCATCATCCACATAAAAGTTTCTCATGATAAACTGCTTAGCATCTGTATCATGTTCTTTACGTCCTTCTTGCGCTGCACGTCTTAAGCCATAGATGGCCACAGCTGGTGAGGGGCTGTTACCAAACGCATGTACTGTCATTCGGTACTCGGCCACTGGTTTTGTGAAGTCGTTACCTTCAAACCACAAGAACCTCAGAAAGTCACGATGGTCTTCACAGACTGTGAAACAATAAAACATCTGTTGAACATCTGCTATGACTGCAATAGGTTCTTTGCGGAAACGGATAAGTACTCCAAGAAGAGTGTTATTTAAATCTGGTCCCTTCAAAAGGATGTCGTTGAGAGAGATGCCTTCGTGCTTGGCACTAGAATCAAACACCACCCGTATTTGATCTGGCTTCTGAGGGTGGTAGACGCCAAATGCTGGTAGGTACCAGCGCTCTTGATTTGCTTTCAATGGTGGAGCTAGTTCTGCCTGGCCTGACTCAAAGATCTTCTGCATGAAGTCAAAGTATTGTTTTTTCACTTCTGGCTTTCTTTCTAGTGTGCGACTCAGAGAAGAGAGACGTTTGGCTGCTTGACCTCTATTATTCGGGAGACGAGGTCTCGGGTAGCGGAATGGTAAAGGAGCCACCCAAGTGTTTGCGTCGTTCATGTAGACAGTTTTGTCCATAATCTCGAGGAAAGCTTTATCTTCGATCGACAATGCTGTTTTCTCATCCTCTTTTGTCTTGACAAAAACCTCACTTCCAAGATCGTCATCCTCCAGGAGCTCTGTGTTTTCCAGGGTTTGATTACTCTGACTTCATGTCCTCTTGGTAACTTTCTCTTTGACGTGGATAGCGCTAACACATGGACTAAGGAAAGATGTACGTCCATTAGGTAATACATTAGTCTTGTAGACGTTGATGCTGTTTGGCTTGTGGGCTCCCCTGAGACATACTTCTCCAACAATAACCCAACCAAGGTCCAGTTGTTGAGCATATGGTGCATTGTTGGGTCCATTGTATTGTTTACGCACCTTGTGCACCCGTAGTAGGTCTCTGCCAAGGAGAAGGAGAATGTCTGTATCAGGATCAATAGCTGGGATTTTATCCGCAACTGGCTTTAGGTGGGGATAATGATGAGCTATCTCTGGGGAGGGGATCTCCGAACGGTCGTCAGGCATCATGTCACACTCTATGAGTGTGGGGAGAGGGATCTGTACGTTGCCATCCATTGACTCGACTATAAGTTTGCTTGCGCGTCGTCCTGATGTTTCCACAACCCCTGAACATGTTTTAAGGATATATGGTGCAGCACCTGCTTTGATGTCAAAACGGTCAAGGAGCTCAGTCTTTGCCAAGGACCTATTACTCTGTTCATCAAGGACAGCGTAGGCTTTAACAGCTTTCTCTCTTTGACCTGCAGGGTAGACCTTGACTAAGCATATTTTGGAACATGACCGCGCGCCGACAGATTCCCCACAGACTTCTGTGCATTTTGACATGACCTCTGGTGTCTCATCCTCTTGCTGCTCCCCACTTTGATTTTCCTTAATAGCAGAGCTCACTGGTTCCCATAACGTTGGCCCAGGGTGGAGCGCAGATGGATGTCTGTTACTATCGCACTCTTTGCACTGCACAGCTTCGTCACAGTCCTTGGCAAAGTGACTTGTGGAAGCGCAACACTTGAAACAGATACGTTTTTCTTTCAGGTAAGCTTTTCTGTCCTCTATCGTCTTGTTGCGGAACCCCCTGCATTTTCTTAGAGGATGCGGTTTATTATGTAATGGACAGAGTCTGTCTGGATCCTCAAACTGTCTCTCCATGTTGTTTTGCTTGACTTCACCCTCAGAGGAAACCTCAGTCTTCCTGGTGAACACAGATGGTTTGTTGTTTTTCAGAGACGTATCTGTCTTGATGGAACCACCGATGGTAAGTTCAGCAAAGCTGGGGTCATTTCTTGTCTTTGCCTGGTCTTGAATGAACTTTACAAATATGCTGAAGGGAGGATATTGAACCTGGTAGTCATTTTTGTATTTAGAGCCAACTGATATCCATTTCTCTATAAGGTTATAAGGGAGCTTTTGTGCAATGGGATTGACTCCACGAGGTGTGTTAAGGTAAGAGAGTCCAGGTAAGAACCCATCTTTTCGAGCTGCGTCCAGTTCTAACAACAGGTCCCCTAGTTCCCTCAACTTCTCATTATCTTTGTTTGAGATCTTAGGAAACTCATCTAACTTTGTTAAGAGAGCATTTTCGATCATTTCAGCTGAACCGTAGCATTCTTCCAATCTCTGCCAAACCATTTCAAGCCCTGAGCTAGCATTATTAATATGGACTGCACGAATGCGTTTGGCCTGCTCTGCAGACTGAGGCCCAAGCCATTTGGTTAATAAATCTAGCTCTTCTCTGGGGGTAAGGTTCAGGTCACTGATGGAGTTGGCAAAAGAGGCTTTTCATGTCCAATAATTCTCTGGTCTGTCATCGAATTTTACAAGTCCAGAGCTAACTATTTCTTTGCGAATTAAATATCTGGCTAAGTCAGCTGTGTCTGATTGAACATGCAGCGTTGCTCTAGGGGGCATGGCATGGTTTGTACCTGACAGCGTACTGTGATTCCGAGGGCTCACGTGGCGTCACTGAAGGTTGGTTGTGCTCATGCTCTGGTGTTGTGCTGATAGTTCTTGGAATGAGCGGTGGTGAATTTCACCCAAACTGTTAATTTGGAGACCAGGATTGTCTGCATCATCGTTGACCATGTTGGGCTGACGCTTTGATGGAGAGAGAGGTTCTCGTTTTGTGAGTTGGTGCTGTTGCTGACCATGGTCCCAAGAATGTTGTTGCACATATTCGTTGGTGCGTTGAGCTGGTGGATACAGAGTTAATTTTGTCACATTTAGTCTTGGTGTTTCTCCACCTTCTTCCTCATAAGCTGCTTCAAGGATCTCAGCTTCTGTGATAGCTGCTACAGCAGCGCCCTGACTTTTCAGTGCATGTAGGTTCGCCTGTAGTTCAGTTTTCCTCCTTTGCTGTTCTGCTTCGATTTCTGCTCTTCTCTTTGAGTCTTCTGCTTCTACCCGTGCTTGCTCAATTAACATGTCTGCTTCTCTCTGAGCATACGAAGCTTTGACCCGAGCAGCTTCCGCTTTAGCTCTTGCCTTGGTGACAGCAGAGCTGTGTGTTGACGCACGGCTAGATTGGTTTGAGCGTTTGGAACAGGAAGAGTACTTAGACTGTACATCTGATGTGTCTTGCAGAGGGTTTTCTTCTTTGTGTTCCTCCATAATAGCTGATGAGCTGTATTTCTGGTCTGCAGTGTGTTTAATCCACTTTTCATTTGGTAGCCGTTGAGTAATAAGTCTTTTTACTATTCTGCCCTTGCTTCTGTAGGTTGGCTTAGCAGATAGCTAACAGTAGATCCAGGAAATAAAGAACCAGAAATCCAGGCTGGCATTTAGGGTTTTTACTTGAATCTTTGTTTTTGTAAAACTGTAGAAACAGAACAAGACATTAGCTTACAGATGTGTCATAAACGCACAGAAGAATACCAAGCTCAGAATAAACATACAATCAATATGCTGGAAAAGCCAAGTATTCATTAACACCAGACTTCCTGGACTAATTAGAGTTTAAGCTAACTTTAACGTTGTCAACATATTAATGCAGAAGGGACATGTCAATATAAAAATGCTAATTGCGATTAGCATCGCGGATAGCATCGCGGTTAGCATCACAGTTAGCATCGCGATTAGCATCCACACAACACAACTGAAACGGTAAACAGACAGAGAATATATCGGAAAATATATTTACATGCACATACAGACGTACTTACAGACTTAGGTCTTTAAAGGCTACCAGACAATAAGTGAGACAAATAGCTGCAGCATGTCTTCTCAGCTGAATCGGAACAAACTACGGCAAGAGAGGAGGGCTAAACAAAGATGCAATTACACTCTGCACCACTTGGCGTCTGGAATGCAACACAAGGAAATGTGAGGCAGAACACAATGCAACATTCCTCTTTTGCATTTTGGACCAACCAGCATGGCACTGTCTCATAAAAATGAATTTCCCATCCAATAACACTGGACAGAAGAATCAGAAGAATTGAGATACAGCAACACAAGTCAAATACAGGAATGTAATCGTAAAGCCACCACTAATTCTGAAGGTTTCTGAGCTTTTTGGGGAGTGCTGTATTTAACTTGTGTTTGACATACAGAATTAGAAAAATATCAAAGATTGTCTTTCTTTGCTGATCTAGAAGTGTGCAGATGTCATTGGTTCAGATAAAAATGTGAGGACCTGCTCTGAGGTTGTGACCTGCTGTTCTCAGCTAAACAAAGTCATGACCTGTGGCTCTGCGGTCATGACCTGCTGCTCTGAGCTAAACAAGGTCATATGACCGGCTGATGTAAATGTTTTAATAACCGACATGTAACCTGGGGAACCCAACGGCCTTGTTGCTCAGTTTCACAGGAACAGCAAACTACCTTAATTAATATATTATTATTTATATAATCAGAATCAGCTTTAGGTGTGTACACATTCAATGAATATGACTTATCTAAATGTACATGCAGAAATATAGACATACGGCTGTAAACAGGCAACAACGTCTAAGAATCATTTGACTACTATAAACTATGTGAGACATCTTAGAAGTGTGAGAGTAGCTGTGCTCTCCATGTTTCAGTTTGATAACATAAGTCATACAGTCAACTCTTCAAACAGTGTTCACACACAACACAGAGCTGAATCCTTCTGGAGACCAAAGTGCTACGTTAAGATGATGTGATTTAGTCAGAGGTGCTGAGACACTGACAGCAGAGTCAAAACAGATCAAGTTATATGTTGGTGATGACAGTAACAGTAACAACATGATGGTCTGCATCCCTACAGCTCCAGAGGTCACTCTGAGGGGTCACAAGACAGGTAACATGGTAGAAGTACAGAGAGACAATTCATCTCGTTTGTGTTCTTGTAAGATTTTGTCAAACTTGTTGTATCTCAATGGCATTTGGACCAAAGCCTTCGACCAACACTATATATCTTCTCACCTTGGCCCTTTGACCTCTTCTGTACCATTCAATGCAGGATTTTTATTTGTAATAAATTAATCAACCAGGTAGGTAAATTATATGCGTGTTTAATAAGAATAAACGTAGTTGACTTTCCATAATATTTCTCTTTTGAACAATTGAAAATGAACATGAGCGAAGCTTTTGAGATTACCGGAATGAAATTTAACCTATTTTACATCTTCTCAAACAGTTTTGTTTCCCCAAAACATTGAGTGTCCATGTTATATAGGCTTTCATATGTGTTCATGTCCAAACGTTTTGAGATTTGTTTATCTCCGTGAAGCAGTTTTCATCCAGCTGAAGACAGGACCCATTATTGTACTCCTCACACATCCAGAAAGGCACTGTTTCCTCCCAGAATAACTTTCTTTCTGTCCATTTCAACTGTCTTTCTGTGTGTTTGTGGGGACATGAAAGTGGCCTTTATTAAGGGGTGTAGGTGGGCCAGCAAGTGGCAGAACTCTCATAAACTATAATACTATTATTTACAATGCCATCATATTATTTCCAAAGAAGTGAAACGCCAGTCAAAGTGTCTCCCCTGATTCTCTACAGCTGCTCACTTCCACCCCTCCCCCACAGACAAGTTTGCCGCTGTTTTTTTTGGTTTTTTTTTCACCATTACCGTAATGGACCTTCTTAGCGTTCAGAATCAGTTGGATTTACGTCGATGGCGTAATAAGGAGTTAAGGTCAAATTAGCTTTGCATCCACTTTGCGTTTGACTTTATGTCGCTGGCGACAAGCTCCGTACTAAAAAGGTTAAATCGGATGATTCTTGACAAACCGACCACAGATTTGCTGCTTAAACAACTACCTTCCCGCCTGAAAAAGCCCTAAAATGACATTGTGTGACTCAACAACAGTAGTATTCAGAGAACAACTTTCAGTTGAAGGTTTCTCATCAAGTAGCTACAGAGAAGATCGCATATAACAAGTAAATACATGAAATAGCGCCACCTGCTGGTAGAAAGGTAAACCGTTACTGTGGTCTCATACAGGCTCTGCTCTGTGTTCACTCAAGAAACGGCACAATACGATAAAACAATTAAATATGATCAACTCTAAACACACAAATTACTTGATTAAACTATATTACGAACTGTGTTGCATTAAAAAAAATGCAGCGATTAATTGAACAGTTGATTCTTGCTGTGCACATATATACATGTATTAATCTGCCTGTAGTCTCTACTGTTGCTAACTTAACCAGGTGTATTTATTCATATTTAATAATTAATCTTCTTCTAACATTACTCTGCGATGTGTTTGCATCATATAAGACTGTAAATGAGAATTAAAAGACCGTAAATAATAATACATATTACTGGCTTTTATTTTGACATGAAAATAATCGTCTCTCTTTTCTCGTTTTTGGTTTCAGACGCCAAAAACGAGAAAACGGAAGTAGTTTTCCGTTTTCCCGTTTTTGGTTTGAAACGGAAAACGAAGAAACGGCCGTTTTTCCGTATTTCCGTATTTTGGAATGAACGATAAAACAAACGAACAAAACGTACACGGACCTAATATCCATCTTTACATCGCCAGAGATGTGCTCATTCAATTACGTGTCTACTACGGAGGTTATAGTTGGTGGTGTTTTTACATCATAGTGAGAGGAGTTTCAATACGTGACAGGGACAAAATATTAGAAACATCTCTGTCAAGGTTTTTACCTAATAACTCTTGCATATGATGACCTCTCATCAAGCAGCCGGACTACAGCGGGGACGTCAGTGTTCTTCTGGCAAAGCAGGTTGGACCTCTCACCTCTGATGCTGTCATCTGGACTAGAATGAACCTTAACCCTAACCCTCATCTGGACTAGAATGAACCTTAACCCTAACCCTCATCTGGACTAGAGTGAACCCTTACCCTCATCTGGACTAGAATGAACCCTAACCCTAACCCATGAGGCCCAGCGCCAGCAGCACAGTCAAGGCCTCATAGCAGCGGACCTTTCCTGTTAAGCCTCTTTATTGCTGATAGCTTGCACTTTGTAATTATAATTATTCAACGAGTACGGACTGTTTCATTTCTAAAATCATGGCAAGCAAGAAGTCTCCTGATGTTTTTTTGTAAATGCAGTTCTTGTGTCCATGGCGATGCATTGCTCTGATCCAGAGGCCGGCTGTGAAAATGGTCATTACGCCAGCTGATCGAGCTAATAAGCTAATAGGAAAAAATAATTATAATAGATGCAGTGTACTTGTGAAAAACAACTACATGAAAAAATATATATAACTTTTAATTATTTTATTTATTCATTATAAAATAGCTATAACTTTGTAATTCTGTTCAGGCGAGCAGAGAAGGCCGAGCTGGCCCTGACAGCCCGCCACTACTCTGATGTATGGACTTCAACAGGTTCCCATGGTGATCCTCTCAGTGATGTCTTCATGTGAACAGATCTAGACAGTCATCCAGCTCTGGCACAAGGCTGGACCTGTCACCATGGCAACGTTCTCACTTCCGCCTCCGTTTATACACACTTGTTGTTTTCTTCTCCTCATCCTTTTGTTCTTCTTCCTCTTCTTCCCCCTTTTCTGTCTCCAGTCTGGCTTCTTGTGGTTCCTTTGAGATGGGAGGATTTGGAATGTGGAGTTTCTCTGTAGTTAGAGCTGACAGGAGATTCTGGTAGAACCTGGAGATAACCCAATATAAATACTGTTTTTTATTTGTATCCTATTCTATGTGTGTGTGTGTGTGTGTGTGTGTGTGTGTGTGTGTGTGTGGTGTGTGTGTGTGTGTGTGTGTGTGTGTGTGGTGTGTGTGTGTGTGTGTGTGTGTGTGTGTGTGTGTGTGTGTGTGTGTGGTGTGTGTGTGTGTGTGTGTGTGTGTGGGGTGTGTGTGTGTGTGTGTGTGTGTGTGTGTGTGTGTGTGTGTGTGTGTGTGTGTGTGTGTGTGTGTGTGGAGGCCTTTATAATAAACCACCACCTTATTATTATTATTAGAGTCCTGTCTCTGTAGGACATGTGTGGCTTCACCCATTTCCATTTAGACAATTTTACTTCTAGTTTTTTCTAGAATGTGTCGTCCACATCATGGGTCCATGACATTCTGTGTCATTTACATGTACAGTAGGCCTCAAAAAGAGAAACCTACATGTAAAAATGAAAGCCTTAACTGTGAAACCAACCCCCATCTGTTGTTACAGTCACACCCGAGTATGAGATTAGGTTCAAACCAATAAGTGCCTTATTGGACAAGACCCACAGAAACCCCAGGGAGTCCATGCGACACAACCAAGATGTCGCCAAGGCTATGAATAGCTTCACACTGCATCGCGTTAATACAGGCGGTAAAAACTATTTTGGTACCTAAAAAAAACTAGGTAACGGGCCTAATCTTGCTTGACGAGCAACTGACTGTTTTTAGGGTTCACAAACACACTTGGATCCTGAAGGAGTAATGCATATGGATAACTTCCATATAATCCCACACTTTGACCTGCAGGAGCAAGATTAAGGAATTCCCTAGTTTTTCAAGTCGACAAGTTGCTGTTTTCCCTCTCACACCCCCCCCCCCCCCCACACACACACACACATACACACACACACACACACACACACACACGTACACACACATCCACACTCCTTCCAATTGCTTGTTTGTTGTCTTTAGGTCTAAAATGCTTGGAGTTGTAAAATTGATCGCTGGAGATTAATTATATAGATTTTGTAACAGTATTGTTAGTATAAATAAACACTGTTATAGTTTTAAAGAGTCGTTTTGGTGGTTGTATGTGTGTTGTTATAGCCAGTGCTCAGATTTTCTGTTCACTATAGAAATAGTACATTACAGTTTTTCTCAATTACTAAAACACCTAAACCAATTGGCTGAACAAAGTTCTTAGTTGCCTGAACTCATTTAGCTCGTTGTGCAGTCTGTTGTCAATACCTATTTCACATGATACAACACAATTTGCAGATCCCACTTATATTTTTCTGCAAAACTCTGAACACATTCTCAGTTTAAAAACACTGGTAAGCACAAGTGGCAACAATCAAATACAAATAGCAACACATGTCATTGATTAAACACCATCACTCAAAATTGATTTTATTAGTATCCAATGATACAACCAATGACATAAAATGACACAACCAATATAAGCCAGTTTAGATAGCAAACACGTGGTTGATTTTTGTCCCTTTTACTGTGCTATTGTATACTGTATTATGCCTTCAGTGCATTATATGCTGTATAATGTACAATAAACCAATTATATGGTCTTGAACATCATAGTTTCTATTTATTACAGTGACAGTACTGACTGTTCAATAGATTTTAACTGGTTGCAGGTTCATATCAACAAAGAACAAGAATTACAGTATCACAGAGACAAAGGACACGTTTGTGAGATGCAGGGTATAGTACTGTAAAAATATGGGTACAAACAGTAGGAAGAACAAAGAATTTACAAAGAGCAAAGCACAGTAGTAATTTCCTGATCAATTTTGAGCAACTGTAATAGAACATGTTTTCGTTCAAATGAAATTTGTTTTGAGATTAAAAACCTGCTTCAAACTATAAGTTTTGTGTTTTCTATTTATTGGTTTATTGTTTACTGTCTGCTTGATAGAGTATATTATTTTGATCACTTTGTTTATTTTGAGCACAGGTAAAACTGTTTTGAGGCGAAAGTTTCATTTTGCAAGAGGATTCAGAGGTTTTGCAAATAGTGCTTGAAGATGAGAGAGAGATAGAGAGACAGAGAGAGAGAGAGAGAGAGAGAGAGAGAGAGAGAGAGAGAGAGAGAGAGATAGAGACAGAGAGAGAGAGAGAGAGAGAGAGAGAGAGAGAGAGAGAGAGAGAGAGAGAGAGAGAGAGAGAGAGAGAGAGAGCATTATCCTCTCGTGGACTGGCCCAGAATCTATTAGTGACAACAGAGCAGAAAGTCGTTGACACAGATGAGAATCCAGTGACAGAGTCCAAGAAGAGGATATCTGCCATGAAGACATTATGAGGATCAGACCTCAGGTCAGTCTCCCTCTACTCTATCTCTCTCACTCCGTTTACAGGTTGAAGTGAGCATAGATCTGAGGAACAGAAAGAGTGCATACACTTGCAGCAGGTCAATGGACCAACACCGGAAAAGCCTTTTCCTCTCACGTTGTCTCAGTTATTTTGGGAGATTATTGTAATCATATTGCCATCCACGATGAATTTAAGCACATAATCTTCAGCAGTGTACATTTAGCTGATAATACGTTCGTGTTTGGAGACTTCAAAGACCAGCAGTCCTGCTAACAGCAGTTTATTCACTTCTAAGAGCCAGAGTATACATGGTGGACAGAAGGTGCCAGGTCATTTGAAGCTATTTGGAATATTTTGTGACAGTTTTCGTGTTCTTTTAATCAGAAACTTCCAAGAAGTGTTCAGTGTTTTTTATTTATTAATTCTTGCCAAAGGTTCTGAAACCTCCTTTAGACTGTGGCTGAAAAACTTGTGTCAGTGTCACCACAAAGGGCATTATGACTTTCTGGTTACCTGTCTGTGTTTCTTATCTAAAGTTTCATTTAAAACATTGTAATCAACCTGTTTTAAACATAGAGCTTCACGTGAAGTGTGAGCAATGATTGTTAAATCAGCACCATGTGTGTCTAAACGTACACTGCCTGGCCAAAAACAAGTCGCCACCTGGATTCAACTACTACTGTCTACTGTACAAGCCTGTTAGGGCAGCGCTGGGGTTGCTGCAGTTGGTCAGGTCTAGGTTCAGTAACGACCAGGTTCAGCAACGACCAGGTTATTCCACCAAAAGATTTTTTCTTTCCTGATGTCACGGGCATATTCCAAGATGACAATGCCAAGATTCATCGGGCTCAAATTGTGAAAGAGTGGTTCAGGGAGCATGAGATATCATTTTCAAACATGGAGTCCAGACCTTAACCCCATTGAGAATCTTTGGGATGTGCTGGAGAAGACTTTGCGCAGCTGTCAGACTCTACCACCAGCAATACAAGATCTTGATGAGAAATTTATGCAACACTGGATGGAAATACATCTTGTGACATTGCAGAAGCTTATCGAAACAATGCCACAGCGAATGCATGCCGTAATCAAAGCTTAAGGCACTCCAACGAAATATTAGTGCGTGTGACCTTTTTTTTGGTGGCGACTTTTTTTTGGGCCAGGCAGTGTATATCAACCCAATGTTATAAAGCCCGCCCCAAAGGGACGGACATCAAGAGTTCCAATCAGTTTTCCATACACCAACATGCAGAACCAGGTGACATAAAAACAGTCAATCTAGATATTTTCCAGCTGGTGCAGCCTGTGGCTTTTTTGCCAGAAGGGATTTATTCATATTTGATCAATAATGCAATATAATTCGACAGTGTTCCCCCCCTAACCTCTAAAATGTCTCCCGTATAAATTTGATTTACTCTCGATTGGCAGGTGGCATCTTAGTCCCGCCCATCAATGTGTAAATGAGTGTAAATGGTGAATGATGACAAGTATGGTTAAAGTGCTTTGAGTAGCAGGAGGTACAGGTCTATTTACTATTAATATTATATGTTGTCTCCTCTTAACCCAACTTATTGGATATGATCTCATCCGAGGGACATTGTCGATCATTAACGGTTGATACCTGATGATTATATGTCCAATAAGAGGCTAATATGTGAACGCTTGCAATAACATTAACAAGCAGAACTTCACTACGCCTGTGTCACTTCTTGTTTGTGTTTCTGGACATGCGTAGCTTGGAGACCTCATCAGGGACTCCTCCTGGGGAACCATCTTGTATGTGACTCTGTCACCGGTGAGTCATGTGAAGATTCCCAGTGTACTGGGAGCAGTGCAATGGTTGGCCCACTGGAACTAGTCTGTGTTTCAGTGGGCAGACCCCAGCTGTCACTCAGCAGGTTTAGGTTATAATCCATTTCTTGGAGTTGGGATGATGTTTATACATGACATGTTTCGTCTTATTTGGGGATTTATATATTTTTTTCATGGAAGACATGTTGACAGGTCACGGCAGTAAAATAATAGTGAAATGAATAAAGGCTGGATTCCATTTAGCAGCTTCAGTTTCATGAACCTGCAGACGTTTTGAGTAGTCAAGTATAAAAGCACTGCTCACTGACATTGTTTTGTTCCATTTAAGAATTGTATTCAAGTAAAACAGGCCTTTGGTAATATTTAATCTAAAAATATAATTAACTTAGAAAGGAATTTTCTCATTTTTCAGCTCTGACTTGTTTACCTTGTAGTACATCAAGGTACATATAAAAAGTATTGAGAAATGTATAGTATCCCAGCTAAAAAACTAGTACATAAACAAATCATGTAATGTTTAGGTAGTCCATAACAGGTTGTGTATACTAAATGTATATTGCAAGTAGGGTTGCAAAATTCCGGGAATATTCAAAGATGGAAACTTTCCACAGGAATTAACAGGAATAAACGGGAATATACAGGAATTATCGGGAATTAACGGGAATAAACGGGAATATACGGGAATTATTGGGAATTAACAGGAATTAACTGGAAATTTTGGGGTAATTTAACTGTATTTATATTGTCATAAGCAGACACGCATGCAAACATTTATAATACAACTTTTAAAAATGACTTTTTTGACATTCCAAAAGCCGCGAATAATGGAGGTGATGGTGTACTTTTGTATGGACATACATACGTCCGACTCTCACTGCTGTAAAAAAAAGTCTACTGTATACAAATAAACTTGGTATTAAAATGAACATGGCTTCAGTTTAACAACTAATCAATATGCTAATGACAAACAGTGTTGGGAAAGTTCACTTTCTACATGAACTAGTTCAGTTCATAGTTCATAATTCAAAATTTTGCACTAAGTTCACAGTTTTAAAAAATGAACTAGTTCAGTTATTTTTTTTTCAATATGTTGCAGCTGTAATTGAAATCTCTATCTGTCTGCAATACCGCTCTTGGCCTCTACGCAACTCGACGCTCTCACACTTACCAGGCATCGGGCTGAAACATTCAGATGCAACACTGATGACAAAAACGTCAAAAACAACAAAACGTTTTACGTTTACGTTTATGTTTCTGGCAGACGATGTTCCCAACCAGCTGCATTCAGGGTCCAGCTGAGCTCGGCGTACATAGTCTTGTTCTACATTAAGTTCTACATTTAAGTTCCCTGTTATATGCTTTTGCAAAAAACACATTTCTTTTTTTCAAATTCCCAAAATTCCCGAGCCAAAATTCCGGTGGAAACTTTCCGGAAATTTACCGGAAACTTTCCGCCCCTTTGCAATCTTAATTGCAAGCATATGTGATATACCTCTTGTGGTTCATATTATTAGTTCAAATGTATAGACAATGCATTAAGCGCACCATATATGCAGAGAACATTCAAAAAACGCTTCAGACCAGACTTAGGAAATGGACCACCTGAACCACTTTTCTCTCAGGTGTTCCGTTTGTTTTGTTTAGTGTTGCTGATTAAATAAATCAACATACTTTTGTATAGATTATTAATGAAAACACAATGATTGATCTGTTTAAAAGAAACGAGTACCTTTAGCTTTTCAGTTTACTTCGGCCATATTATGACAGCGTTGAGGGGATAGATACGACAGACCCGTGTGTGGTGTCGGACTAGCTGACAACATATTGCAGGCTGGCCCGAGGCCCTATGTGGCCATGTGCGTTGTTCCTGTGTGTCCTGGAGGCTGAGTGGCCCACATATTATCACGAGCATGGCTGTGTTGTGCGAAAGGGGGCGTTCACATACACACACGCACGCTCATGCGCGCGACCCGTGCGGAAAATAGGTTTTTAGCACACTTCTGATGTCACGCCCATCGATCAGTTTTGGTTTTCCTCCAAAGGTTGTATAAGCATAAGATCTATCACTCTGTTGGTGAAATCCATGCGCTACACACTGAGTTGAAAACGTAAAAATTAACTAAATAAACAGTTAAAAAATGAACTACTAGTAATATCCAGCTAAGCAGGGAGTTGTGGATTATTTTGATACAATACAGGTAATGGAGAATCTATGTTAGGGGCCCGGTCCAGGAGAGATGGGTGTGAGGGATCATAGGAGAGACCAACACTGAATACTTTCACCCCTCCAAAATACTGTATTGTATTTAGCTTTACCTCACTAATTTAACAAAACAATGTTAAACGTAGCCCAAACTTAACCCCAGGAACGACACTGGAACTTTGCAGAGAAGTGAAAATGGTCTAAAACTGAAATACAATTAGTAAAATCATTATTTGACACAGTAAATATTTCATGAAAAAATAAGTGTAGCACAACATTTCAGATTCCAAGACAAGTTAATGTTTTTTACATAGCCGCCAAAACATTAGATTTGAATGGAATTCAGGCTTTCTTTTCACTACCAAATGTCGCTACCTTTGGTAAGGAAAGCAAGGTAGGAGACGTTATTGCTTGCTTATCTAGACGTATTAGTGGACAGCAAACGGCCACGAAGGCTGTAAATGACAAAACAACAGGTTTGACAATCAACAGTCTTGGGCTAACAAACATCCCACCTCAGCCTCTCTGCCAATCCCAAGTACACTCACATGTCCCTCCAACCCCTATTGGTATTTAGAATCTTTCTTCTTTTCGTATTTCGATACCAGTACCCCACTAGCTATACCTTTGGGTGAACTACTGTGAACAATTTACGAAGAGAACCATTCACTTAGCATAAAAAGTTCACCAAGAGGTATACGGGTTTCACGTCGCTCAAGTGACTGAAAATACAGTACGCCTTAATTTGGTGCAGAGTGAGACGTCATTAAGTAGACTTCTCCTCATGTATCTGCTCTCTGCTAGCGGCCTGCACCAGCAGCTGCGTCAAGTTTGCGAAAATCAGCCGCGATAGACCAGATGAGGTCAATATTTCTGTAGTAAAATTCTAACATCAAATTTAAAAGCAAAACCTATCTGTAAATAACTGTAACATTAGAAAATGTTGCCAAAATGTTATTTAGAATGCCAAGGGAAGTTATTGATTAAATAGGAAACTGTGCTGAGAAAGAGTAGAGTGGCTTTATTTTGAAAATCCGAACAGGAAACATTGCTAGTTATTGTGGCTAACTTAAGGACGGTCACCTGCTGGCTGCAGCAGAGCAGAGCCGGAGGAGAGGAGTGGATACGCGTCAGAGTTACCGGGCTGACTGAGAAATCCTCTTCTCTGAACACCGACACATTTTGAGGAAGCAATTTAATGTCAACACACAGAGCGAACAGCTTTGAGGGAGACTATGCCAGTCTTGCGCCTTCACAATTTTTTGAAGCCCAAAAAAACGCATTTTAGAGTTGCCACGGACCAATCACATTAGCAGGCTTCGACACTTCCAGCTCACCTCGTCGGGCGATGGAGGTCAGCCGTTAAGGGCTTGGGGGAACCGGAGTCCGTCGGAATTTCGTCAAAATTACGACGGGAATCAAGTACAGCTCCCTGTCTCCCGGCAGAGGGAGAGACCACCAGCCGCTCGTTATGTCTCGCGCTAAGGAGCGACTGAAAGGCGGGAATGAGACCAAGGACAGCGTAACTCTGCTGCCGTGCTTTTATTTTGTAGAGGTGAACTATCTATCTATCTATCTATCTATCTATCTATCTATCTATCTATCTATCTATCTATCTATCTGTCTATCTGTCTATCTGTCTATCCGTCTATCTGTCTATATCTATCTATTTATGCATATATATATATATATATATATATATATATATATATATATATATATATATATATATATATATATATATATGTATGTATGTATGTATGTATGTATGTATGTGTGTGTGTTTATATCTATCTATATATGTAAATCTATATGTTTATCATATCAGAGGTGCAAGTGGAGCAGGCTGCTGTCTGTCTGATATGTTGACTGCTGTATTGCCTGGTTCCCTGACTGTTTAGCTGGTCAAAGGGAACAACACTGAATACCACAATCTGATTATACTGCTCATAAATATGAAGTTCTCATGATGGATCCTTGTACAGCCTTTAGATGGCACATAGCAATTTGCCAGACAGTATGTAATCCCATGCAGTTTGATAGCAGTGATCCTGAGAATCTGTATTCACCTCATCCCTGTTTACCCCGTTCTTTTTGCAACCAGTGACACTGCAGTCTCAACAGGGTGCCATGAGTCCTTGTGTGTATAATACAGCAGTTTTGTGTTGGGCAGGATCCAAAGATATATACGCCTTTTTTCATGCAAGAATGCTCATCATTCATTTCATCATCCGCCAAAACACCTTGATAGACCATTTTGAATTAACTATCCAAACGTGAACATATGTGTTGATATCATGCCACACTCACAGAATTAAATCATCGTTATGATGTGATGTGGCCTGTGTTCCATGTCTGGTTCATTGTTCCTCGGCCAGGACTAAAGTCTGTGATGCTGCATTTGGATACGCCCCCAGACTGAAGGCTCCACAATGTGCACTTTTACATTCAAAATGATGATTACATGTATTAGTAGTATGTCAGTAGTAGTAGTGGTGATGGTAATAGATGTGGCCCTCAAGGAGGACTTTTGTTTGGACATAACCTACATTTTGATTTTCCTATTAAAATAGGAAGACAGAAACAGAAGAGTGTGTGACTGCAGAGTCTCTGACAGGCCTTGATGAATGAGGCCCCATTCCAGTGTCTTGTTGTGATTTTGCAGTATTTCCCTTGTCAAAGAAAGTTACATTACTGTTGTTCTGTCACCTAAAGGACCATTACTACAATTAGGCTAGTGTAAGCCTAATTGTAATGGACCGGTGTAATGGTAAAATATAGTATTTTAATGTCATGTGATGATAGAGTCTAAACTGATTTAGATGTTTCTCAGAGATGGTTGAGTCAGATGGTGTAAGGGGAAGTAGATCAGGCCAGTTTTTCTTACTGTATGTATTGTTTTAAGGGGGTCCTAAACAGATTGGGGGTTGTGAACAGATAGGAGGTTGTTTTCCCAGGGCAAAGGAAAATGTAACTTCTTTGATCTCAAGGACCAAGGGACAAGAGGTCAAACACATGCCATGACTGAGCGTTTTTCTTTGTATCACCATGGCTTGGAAGCGTAACCCTCATCATCTATAAAGTAGGGTTGAGACTGTTGTTTCATTGAATCTTGGGTCACAGACTGCTCTGAGTGGCTGTTGCATACTTTTCCTTATTGCAAGAATAAACGGACGAAAGACAACTTTGATTCAGAGACTCCATTTCTCCTTCGCACATCCACAGAGAAAATGTTCCATTATATCTGTTATTGACAGAATGCTTACACATTGTGTTACAGAACATAAGTCAGTGGCAGCCGTGCTTTGTTCTCCTCATGATAACAAAGTTAACCACAGGCTGATCAGCAACAAGACAGTCACGTTTTAGTCTAAGATTGAAATAGGAATGATCAAAGGTCTCGGGCTGTATTGAGTTGTGCTTGCTTTTGGTCAGCCCATGCTTGCATCATCAGGTGTTGAATTTGGGGTTGCAGTGGGTTAACCAAGTCCTTGACCAACAGAGTGTACTGGCAGGTCATGCTGCAACAAATACAGACAGTCTCTTTACTGCTTACAACTAACTGCGTTAGCAGGCAACCTAAATTGCTGGAATATATAAATAAAGGCATTTATATGATTCACATTGATCGTATCTACCCTGTCAATTTAGTTACGTTAAAAGAGTGTTCAAGCCATTAAGTATTGCGTTTTCATAAAGCTTGATGACAGATAAAAAATTAAGACCGGGGCTAAATTGAAGCAGCAAAAACTGAGATTACCTGACATTTAGTCTTCAATATAAAGCTCCAACATGACTTGTCCTTAATTTGCATGTTGACAGAGTGCTGTAGAAATGAGTCCCAAAACATCCAAATAAGTCAGCATTTTACAATTTAGGTCTGTAGTTAAAACAAGTGTAACAGAGTTTAAGTTTGTCTTGTAAAACACAAAATATGTCAGGAAATATACACCTTTTAATCCCACTTTTTACATGTCTTGATAAAGGTGTTTGCTAGCAAGTAGCTAAATGAGACTACAAAATGTCATCATTTAGCTTAATGGTGGTGACATGATGTCATGGGATTGGAGTTTGCTTTTATAGCCGTTATCTTTTTGCTTCTGCTAGTTGCATTCTAGTGTTTATTTACAAAAATGATCTTATTACTTATAAGTATGAAACATTTGTTTGCCTAATTTTAAGCAATAATCAAAAATTCGTCGTTCCTGTACGAGCTGATATCATAATGACTTCCTGTACGAGCTTCATGATGACTTCCTGTCGAGCTCACATCATGATGACTTCCTGTACGGGCTTACTTCATGATGACTTCCTGTACGGGCTTACTTCATGATGACTTCCTGTCGAGCTCACATCATGAGGACTTCCTGTACGAGCTCATGACTTGAACACCATACAGTGCAGCCGGGCACCAGCCGTCTCGTATCAAATACTGTATTCATAGACTATCAGCTGCGGCATGCCGTGCTGTTCGTCACGCTTATTTAGCGCTTAAGAAACCTCTGCATGTGTTGAAAGTAGAGTTGCAAAGGGGCGGAAATTTTCCGGTAAATTTCCGTAAAGTTTCCACGGGAATTTTGGCTCGGGAATTTTGAAAGAAAGCAATGTGCCTACGTTTTTTGCAAAAGCATATAACAGAGAACTTAAATGTAGTTGAGAATAAGACTATGTTCGCCGAGCTCAGCTGGATCCTGAATGCAACTGGTTGGGAACATTGTCTGCCAGAAACATAAATGTAAACATAAAACATTCTGTTGTTTTTGACGTCTTTGTCATCAGTGTTGCGTCTGAACGTTTCAGCCCGATGCCTGGCAAGTGTGAGAGCGCCGAGTTGCGTAGACGCCAAGAGCGGTATTGCAGACAGATAGAGATTTCAATTACAGCTCACAACATATTGAAAAAAAAATAACTGAACTAGTTCATTTTTTAGAGCTGTGAACTTAGTTCAAAATTTTAAATTATGGACTATGAACTGAACTAGTTAATACAAAGTTTATTTGTGTACAGTAGACTTTTTACAGCAGTGAGAGCAGGAAGTATGTATGTCCACACAAAAGTACACCATCACCTTGATTATTTGCAGCTTTCGGAATGTCCAAAAGGTTATTTTTAAAAGTTGTATTATAAATGTTTGCATGCGTGTCTGCTTATGACAAGGTAAATACAGTTAAATTACCCCAAAATTTCCAGTTAATTCCCGATAGTTCCCGTATATTCCCATTTATTGCAAATTATTCCCGTGGAAAGTTTCCAACTTTGAATATTCCTGGAATTTTGCAACCCTAGTTGAAAGCATTCATAATTATATGACATCGTTATTAGTACATCATACATACCATTATTGTAGAAAATGATTAAGGTGTACTCATGATAAGAATAGAGAGAATCACACACAATTTCCTTTCACTGCTTGATTGAATTTCTGATTATGAATAATACATACACATGTTGAAACTACTAGTTATATGGTAATCTACACCTACATGAATATACACATAGATAGTACATGATACATACGTGCATACAGTATATATATCCTCATAAGTATATATTAATTTGTATACTACTGTCAGCGGTCACATTTAAATAAATATAATCTGATTGATTTGGGGGATGAGGCACGTACAATTTGCCGATACATTCTCCCAACACTGACACATTTAACTTGTCTTATATTTTGCCATGCTTATGTCCAGCCCTTGTAGCAGTGACAGTGTTAAGCTGCATTCACACTAAACGTGCAACGTCTGTTGTGAACGCAGTATTAGACTTTACCATGATTATGGTCTTAACCTCCTCAAATGCGTTCATGGTCATCTCCTGCTCCTCAGCAGAGAACCAAGAGGCTTGTCCTTTGAGTTTATTTTAGAAGATCGAAAATTCTGTATTTGATTATTTGTTCTTTTAAGCAGACGTGCACGCGCAATTATCCTGATGACTGACCTCTGATTTTAATTAACGAGACTGTTTGAGCGTGGATCAGCCTTTGATGAACCGAGTTAGCCTGTCAGTCATCGGGTAATTTAAGATGGATAATAGGACATTTGATCAACTTTTTTTGAACCACGTACGAGGAATAGGGCCCAGATGTGAATGTCTGCTTTTACCTAATTCAGTGAATCAAATATGCTACAATACAGTATGTTGCATATTGCCATAAAGCAATTTCACTGATTGATTTGCAACATTGCCCACAACTGCCTGCCAGAAAAATGAAATGGAAATCTATCTCAGTGTTACAGATGTAGAAAAATCTCTTGGGGTTGACATGTTTCCATCAAATTCCTGTTAGTCAACAAGCTAGAAAGCAAGAGTGAAATGAAGGGGTTTTATTGACACATATTCATTTTCCTTTTGATGAAACTACAATTACTTCTTAACACATGCTCTATTACTTGGGGTGAAGCTGTAAAGCACTATTAAGTAAGCCGTTGCTACCTCTGGAGAGAGAAAGCCGCTCTCTTGATCATGCATGGCGATTATTCGCTGCTGCGGTCTGAGTGGATGATGTCCACCTTTCTTTGGTGTGCCACCAGACAGCACAAGAAAAACAATAGGTACTGTTCCTCGATCTCTCAAGGCTCTCTTAAGGTGGGCTGACCTTTTAAGGTGGACCAGCTATTCTCATTCTCGTGGCAGGCTGCTCCTCTGAATCAAGTGCAACACCTAGAATTAAAATTCTGTATACAGGTCTGGTCTGGTGTTTGACTTTGTCTCAAACCGGTTTGAAATGTATTACATCGCCCAACTTTATTGGTAGCACTTTCCGCTTTTTAAGCTACAACCCACTTTATGTGGCTATGTGATCAGACTAGCTGAGGTAAATTTCACAGAAACTTGAGTATGTTTTTTCTGCTCTGACTGTGTGTGTCGGTGTGCAGCTATGCATTGAGGGAAACCCACTTCTAATCAAGGCTGAACACAGCAGATTGCCCTTGCCCATAAATTCTAAAACTGGAAAAAAAAGTATTGGCCAACAAATGGAATCATGAGTTTATTAAGAATCATAAAATATCCCATAAAAGTTTGACCAAAGTTTTAGTAAAAATGAGTAACAAACAAAGTGTATTCAGCACAAACAGGTTGTCAAATGTGTTGCATTGGGCTCCGTGCTGGGAAGACAAAGTATCACCAGTGAAGCTCAAGTCCCCATCGTAAGCACAGCACAGTAAACATTCATACAAGTGAAATACATATTGTGGATATATACATCTCCCAGCAGTATTTCAGCAGTTACTCACAGTGTGTCGTGGTAAGCTGCTTCAGACAAACTCTCATAGGTAAAGCTTCGACAAGGGCATTTGAATAGTGTCCATATTTGCTCTGAAATATTTCTGACAAAAGGCTGTATGTATGCTAACAATGTCAGTAAAAACAGCAGGATTCCCGCCAGGTTATGTAAGCGTAGTGACTGTTTTTAGGAGTTTTTTTTTTAAAACTCAAATGTATTATGCAAGTTGTGAACTCCTTCAAGGAATAACTCATTGTGTAAGTTTTTTATGCATGATGTTAGCGAGAGAGCGAGGGAGACTGACGTGAGTATGAAGTTAGCATTAACGTTATAGCAGTTTAGGCTATTTGGCTTTCTTAGTGGGATGGAGAGAACCCTGCCATTCCTCTCCCACTCCACATCACTTGGCCAGTGTGCCAAACAGTTGGCACATTAGCAGTTCAATCCCCGCCTCCTCCAGATGGTAAAGGTATGGGGACATGCAGTATGCTCACCGAGTAGGCGACGGGTGGTCGTACAAAACAGGCTGATGTCTTGTCTCGTTGGCCAGACATCCAGTGACCTCCAGAATTAGTTGATATATGACGTTTCGAAGCGTTGAGATAAAACTCTTAATCAAAGTTCTGCTCGTGTATCGTTCCAGAGTCAGCCTGATGTGTCGGTGTGGAGTGTTTCCTGCCCACTGCACGCCAGTTTCCAAACCAATGTTTGATCCCGCTAAGGGTAGCGATAGGCAATCCTGTATATTAAGTGTTTGGCAAACTGAATAATGGTTGAATGACTAATGACTCAAGTCTGTTGATTTTATGCTTTCCTCAAAATATTGCCATCTTAACTGGAAACGGAGCGCATGATCAAGGATAGTTTCAGCTTGGCTTATTTTTTACAGAATTATGTATTTTGTGAAGGCGACTGTGGCTCAGTCAGCATGTCCATCTTTTAATCGGAAGATTCGATCCCCGGCTCCGCTAGTCCATGTTGTTGTGTCCTTGAGCAAGACACTTAACCCCTAATTGTTGCTGTGTCTACGGTGTACAGAGCAAAAATGTAAGTCACTTATCCAAAGCGACTTACATTTTTGCTGTAAGTCGCTTTAGATAAGCGTCAGTTAATGTAATGTGAAGTCTGGCCAGATGACAAAATTGGACATGAGTGTGTGTGTATATATATATATATATATATATATATATATATATATATATATATATATATATATATGCTCTGAGTGTTTGGTGATAGGGCTGAATTTTCTTGGCTTTTGGACGATCTGAATCTATCATAATTATTGTGCATTTCTCCTTTCTCCCTGACAGAGCTGCTCTGTTTCTCCTACATTTTCTATCTCACACACTGTCACACCATCCTACCCACCAACTGGCTGCTAGGCAACATGGCCCTCTGAATGGGGTGTATTTTTACATCTGTGTGTTCAGGGCTAGAGACGTTAAGCGGAGAAAAACATCCCCACTGCAGCCTGGTTTCTCTGTGTGCACAGTGGCTTTGGTTGACTATGGGTCTTAAAAATCATGATTGTACTCACTTAATTAAATATGCATGGTATAGTACACTTTGGAAGGTTTACATTCCGAATGTTTATAATTTTGCCAGTTACAGTCATGCTGGAGGCATTAAGTTATCCGTCTGTCCGTCTGGCCCAGTGTCATGGACACAATATCCTGGGAATGCCTGGAGGGAAGTTTGGTATGGATGAACTCCTGAAATTAGTGATCAAAGGTAAAAGGTTACTCTGACCTGACAAAATGTTTTTTGCCATAACACAATAATTTATACGCTAAATATGACAACTGTTCCTTCGCTAAGCTGCTTCTCCGTCTAGCTGTGAGGGTTACCATGGAGCCCACACTGTCACTAACTGCTGTCTGAATAAAAAGCCATTTCAGAGAGAAGCAGATAGAAAGGTCTACAATATGTGTTTGAAGGATGTCAAACTGATTCAGCAGTAAAAAAACAGATAAAAATAGATGCTAAAGCTATAGATCACAGTGAAGAGAGAACCACCACATCACCTGGAGATTGAGACAGAAGACGATGAAGTTAAGGAACAACAGTGTTTCTGTAAAGTTGGGTTGGTCGTTTAAAAGCTTGTGTTTGTGGGACGGCGTTAAAAATACACTTTGTCATTTCTTAATTTTAGTTCATAATAATGTATTTTGTTTATCATTTAACAATCCTGTTGAGTATGTGTGCATATTATCTTGATGCTTTTTTTATTTAGCGTTATTTCTAAAATCGGCCTCCCCTCTTCTTCGCCTCCCAAGCTTCCTCGTCCCGTCTTCCCCTCACAATGGTACTCTGCATTGTTGAGGGTAAGTTGTGTGGAAAATTATGTTGCACTATTTTGTAAAATCCTTAAAAAACTTAATTTGTTATGTTACACGCGATGATGACTGCAAAAGCGACCACGTTGTCCAGCTGTTGTGTGTTATTTATACTGTGAACATATATGTTTTGTGGCTGTTTCATTTAGCCTCTTTGGCACCATTAGCATTACATTGAGCCGCCATGACGTATATTTTCTCTGTGTAAACTCTGTTGTTGTTGTTTAGAAAGTGGATGTGTGTAGCGCTGTTACTCATTTTACCCACCTGGTGTTGCAGTTTTTTCCTTGTATGTTACGAATCATGGTTTTGAAAAGAATTGTTATACTTCAGATTTGTTGTTATGCCATCTTCCCCTGACAGTGGTATTGTGTATTGCTGAGTGAAGTGGATGAGAGAGAGAGAGAGAGAGAGAGAGAGAGAGAGAGAGAGAGAGAGAGAGAGAGAGAGAGAGAGAGAGAGAGAGAGAGAGAAAGAGAGAGAAAGAGAGAGAAAGAGAGAGAGAGAGAGAGACCGAGACCAAAAGGCAATTTGTGTGTGTTATTGTCTTCTGCAGGAGCGAATAAAAGCTGGGAAAATCATCGTATGAGTCTTCTCCTTCCATGCCGCTTTCCCCATCCGTCACATCTGCATTCAGTACACCTTCAGCAGCTAGAGCACCAAACAGTGCTGGACACACAAGCCGTGTTTCCATTCACATGATTTTATGCAAGTTTTGAACTATTTTATTTGACCACTGTATGGAATTGGTAAAATACATCAATAACATATCCTTAGTTGCACAAAAAACCTCTGTTGAATACATTTCGACATTGATCAGCTGTTTCTCCTGGATGTTTCCTGGATATTCCCATAACACACAGATGCTTGTCTTTGACTCGGGACAACAAGAAACATAAAAGAACAATAAACTTGAACAAATTCCTTCAAACCTCTCAATCTTTGTACGTGTGTTTGATGGCCGAGGGACGCGCTTGGTTTACGGTTTGCAACTCTAGCTCTTCTGCTGGGTTCCCTGGGAGAACAGCCATGCAAACCTAAAGCGCCAACTTCTGACTTCATATATTTTAAACTCATTGACGGAAATTATTCGCAAATGACCAAATTTTGTGTTTAATTTTGTTTAGCAGCATTTTTAAAGTTTGTTTTAAAAATAGCTTCACGAATCAGATCCACGATAATATTGATATATCTGTAAAATGTCTGCTGACAGGTTATAGATTGTTGGAAGAAAAATGTATTTACTCTTAATCAGTTACTGTTTCACTGTTATATTCAGACTTCTCATCTTACTGTCTCTGTTTATTCTTACACACAAGCTTGGCATGTTTCCTGATAGCAACGTGACTGAGAAATCTGTATGTCTCTGTCTGAAAGAATGTGCAATTCTATTGTTATCATCCCATGTTGAGGCCAATCTAAAGACGTAATGGTGGGATGAAGCCATGAAGAAGTCATGGTGGCCTCTGAGTATTGATAACCTTAAGCTATTTAAGAAGGTAGTGCTTTGCTCATTCTTTGAGCAGTCTTAGATATGCAATTCCTCTATCACTTCGTACTTCTGAATCTGCTCCTTCCTTGCAACAAATAAATGTCTCTGTTATATTGATTTTACTCCGAGGGGTCGAGTGAATTTTTTTTAACATAGATAAATCAGTGATAATGGGGTCTTATGGTATACAGTATGTAACCTACCAACAGTGTCACCTGTGAGGATTCATTTGGTCAGGGACAATGAGTATGCAGTGTTCTTAGTTCAGCTTCAGGATGCAGTGTTCTTAGTTCAGTTCTCAGTTCAATTATTGGTGTTTTGATCAACATAGTGGTAATAGAGCAACCTGAGAACAGCAGGACGTCTGCTGTATTAATGAATGTGTTTCTTTTGGCTTGTTGTTGGTGCACACATCTGCTGCCCCACTTTCAGGGAAGCTTTATGTTTCTAATGTATTTCTTTCAGAAAGGGTGTATTATCCATCCCTGCGCTTTCTAAAAAGTCAGTTTCACCTTTTAACTATGTGAAATGTTATGTAGATATAGACGTTTAAGTGGGTTCTATTTCTGTGAAGTACTGAACATGTCGTAGGTGGGTGAGCAGCTCCTGAGGCAGGTACTATTTACTGGCACCATGTTTCTGTAAACCCTCCTACAATTATTTATTTCATGTATTACTTGGAATAAATACAGAAAGGATTACTACAGGCCGGAAATCCTCAAGATAATGTTTTGGTGGTGGAGTTACAGTTCACAAAAACAAAACATCTGCACTAATGTAGCATCATATAATTGTTAACCGAGAAAAATTGGGATTTTGAGAAAAGTGAAAATGTGTAATGCAGTAAACTGTTGAATATAATAATGGCCAGAATGATGTCATAAATGATCAGATAGAAGTGGTGGCAGACATTCAGGATCAATTAGGCCTGCTGGGGAGTTTTATGCTTTTAAAAATGTATCTTACATGTTGCTCTTATGGCTCTGTGGAAGGCATTGTGTTCATTTTCCCTGCGGTTTCCTCCACATGATTCGGCACTCATGATGCACAGACTATTTACATACACACTTGAATTAATACAGTTCAATCAGGAGAGGATTGTATAAATGTTATGTTTTACAAATGCACAACATCTGAATAATGCAAAGTCTTTGGCAGTCGGACTCCATCCTGAAATATAATAACCATGGCTGGTGATGCTGATTCCCATCATCACCACCATGAAGGGAGTTGAGGAAAGAGGAGCAGAACTGAAACTGATTGGAGGTGACTGGGTGGAGAAGGGTCACAACTGGTTTGAGCTGAATGACAACTAACAGCAGCTGAAAGGAGAACCTATTAAAGAGTTTGACAGCCATGATGTGAGTGGAAACTGCAGAATCTGCTGTTTAGTTTAAAGTGAACGCCCACAATCAGCTGATGGAGTAATCACTGGGAGAAATAGAGACTGAGAGATTCTGAATGAGGGAGTGAAAGTAGATTCTGCCTGAGGGAACTTGTGTTTGAAGATGTTTTCACAGCAATATACAAGAGATATTACAGAGGGAACACTAACTCTGAGCTTGTATAAAAAACTTCCCAGATTACATTTTTTTTATCAATCCTTTTTTTAAAGTTTAATTTCCTAAATTTTTGAATTATGTTTTTTTTCTGCAGATAATCCTGATAGATGACTACAACAAAGTAAAAGGAAATCTTTTTTGATGATTTGCACTGACTCACAGAGCGGTTGAAATTATTTTTGAGACAGTGGTACAAAAAAACATAGTGTGTAGCCCTGTAGACAAGCTGCTATAATAATAATACAACATAATACACAGCCCTGATGTAATGTACTACTTATAGTGGTTAAATGTTGGACAGTTCCTCCAATGGCCATTAGTTACTGGCCCAACTCCCTGACTCTTCAGCAAACTTTCTGTTGCTTTGACGAAACAATTCAATTAAATCTATTTTCTATATTGGCTTAAATGATAACATAATTACCTCAAGTCACATTTCAAGTAGAGCCATCTAGACTGTATAATCTACAGAGACCCAACCTCACCTCATTAACAAACACTGGGTCATAGTGGCCAGGAAAAAGGTTAAGATTTGAAGTTATATGAATAAAGCTTGACTTAATTCTAAAAACATTTCCTCGCTTAAATTGTGTTGTTGTTTCTTTACCGCAGCTCCCTATCCTGGCCTCCTCAGTTGTCAGTCTTTATTTTCTGGAACTGACGGATATATTCCAGCCGGTGCATTCAGGGTACAGTTGCAATGACCGCAGTCTGTCCCTGCCCTACATCCTGCCAAGACAGGAAGTCTGCACACTGCCTCTGCTCTTCAGCTTGGCCTTTGCCGCTCCCACCGCAACTGTAAGTAATCACGCCACACGTCTCCATGTGCTACCAGGTCTGTGGTCATACATGTAGGGAGGTCAAATGCATTAATATCCCTTTAACCCAGCTAGCAGAATCTAGTTTACAAACTCCCCTTTGTAAACTTAAAATACAACAAGTAATTAAATGATTGCTAACTGCTAGTACAGCCCAACCAGTACAGTTTGTTTCCTACCAGAATTACGTTATATCTGTACAAACTGGCCTTAGTGTATCAGGTAATTCTTGTTCTGTATCCTCACAATCCAGTACGGGATTAATACCAGGAGGCCGAGGATGTTGCACATTCACACAAATCAAAATGCTTAGAGAAATTTAAGAAATTGTCTACTTGGTACGAATGATTGAAACCAAGTTAGTACTACGTGACATGTTAGAAATCACAAAAGTCAAGAAAGCCAATTGTAATATTATCTTAACGCACTATTTCAGAGGCCCAACACACAGGTCACCTTCATTACTTGGGTTTAAACTTCATTTTGACTTTTCACATTGTGAGATTAAAGCACATGTTTGAAGCAGTAGGTTGACAGAAAAGCAAAAGTTACAAAAAATAAATAAAATATACATATAAAATGTGCATTGCCAACCATCTTTTATTTGTATCTGTCTGTGTAGATTCTTATAGGGGAGGCCATCCTGTACTGCTATCTGTCCAGGAGGTCATCAGCCTCACAGACGGAGGCCAACATCAACGCAGCAGGCTGTAACTTCAACTCTTACATCCGCAGGGCCGTGCGCTTCATAGGTGAGGACATCCTGCTCACACAACCAATGTTGTGTGTTTTCAGCAATTGAGCCGTGGAAACAGAAATAAACAAACAAACAGGCAACAGCTAGAACAGTAACATGAAGATGTAACTACTCATCCTTTGTTTGCTGTTGCTGTTCACAGGCGTCCATGTCTTCGGTCTGTGTGTGACAGCATTGATAACTGATATTCTCCAGCTGTCCACTGGTCAACACACGCCCTATTGGTTGGATGTGTGTAAACCAAACTTGACCCACATTAACATGTCCACCTGTGATGAGGCTTTTATTCTGGAGGATATCTGCTCCGGACAAGATGCTGGGCTCATCAATGCTGGAAGGTAGGGCTTGGTTCCACTGTGGGAGAGTGTGGGAGTGATGTAGTGAGTGTGTCAGAGGATGTGTGTGGGTGAGTGGGTCGTTTCTGATGTTTAGTTTTAGCACGCTCACACATGAACAGGCTATAATCTTCTTGTAGCTGGCAGTCCTGGACTCTGTTGTTATGGTTACAGATCTGCTCTCAGGACAAGTATTCAAGCAGGATGTGCTAATAGTATATCACCACTGACAGGACTGCTGACAACATGGATGTTTTACTGTGACTAGATTATATATTACATATAATGAGCCAACATTTAGGACATTTTAAAGCACGTGCCCGTCGTACATCCCACAAGTCTTTTACTTATTGGCTGGTTCACCAAAGGGTTTTTATCTGCTGATCACTGATGATCCATATGGACAGATACAGATCTCTTGGTGGTTTGATTTCACAGCTAGTCTATGGATCCAAAACAACAAAGCAACAGTTTTTTGGGTGTTTGCTCTGAGAATCCTTTAACCCTTTTTTCCCAAAGTAAATGTCTCCAGGTAGATTATCAGCGCTTCAGGAAGAACCTTCTGGAGCCCTGATGTCTAAGGACATCTATATGTTTGGTCTTTCTTTAGCCCCTCAGTCTCTTAGAGATGAGAGGTAGTCCAGCAGACTCAAAAGACTGTCCTGTCTGCATTGTAAGTGTCCTTGATCAAGACACTAAACCCCACATGATGTTTTCAGAAATTAAACAATTTTAGCAGGGATTTTAGTCAGTGAAAGAAAAGACTATCTAGCAACAGATACTGTATGGCTGCACGTCGCAGATTTAAACTTGTATTTCTGGCACTAGCTAGCTGCTGTCACTCACTCAGCAGTCTCTCACGCAATGCTGGAATCATAAGGTGAATTTTTGGAAAACGGTGTTGGCTCCATGCGTTTCAGCGTTGCTGTCAGTTACATTGCATGTTACAGCTGAAGCCCCATTATGCAGCGCTCGCCAGACTGCAAAGGCCACCTCAACTGTTTCTCTGCCACTCCATCGTCAGCTTCAGCTGCAGCTTCGCAGCCCATGGCTTCCATTCCCTCCCTCACCCCATTCACGCCCTGTGCATCACTTCAGCTCACTGTTCACTCAGCACAGACCTGCTCTTATTGTGTGGCACTAATGACACAAATATACTGATGTTACCTGCATCATTGTCATCCACTGAGCTAATCAACTGATTGCAACTTGACAACTCAAGTGTGCTCATTGTGTTTAATGTTAATGAATGCAGGTTATTGAAGAGACTGGTGTTTGTGCTTCTCCATCTATTAACTATTCACAATGTTGTCTTCCAGCTCACCTTGGGCCACAGTGAGAAGATTAGCATCTATCACTGGGCTGGCACCTAGAGACACTCACATTCACAGACAGGGCATTTCAGAGTCCTGCAAGTCTTTGGACAGTGGGAAAACCTTTAAACGTATAGAGGAAGCCCACAGGGGGAGAGCTCACATCTTCTTCTCGTCAGTGGTCACTTAGCATTTTGCCTGAAGCTTGAAAGCTCAAATAGAGCAAATGGAGATAGAAACAAATAATAACATACACTGCTTTTTTAATATATAGTTGCATGATATTTTTGTTTGTTTGTCATATTTTGGCAACAAAATAGCAAATCCAACATCACAGGTTTAGAGTGTTTGCCCGTCTTTTGTCCTTCGTACACACCTCATTTATTAAACACCTTACCCCCCACACACACATGCATGCGTGTGCACGCACACACACACACACACACACACACACACACACACACACACACACACACACACACCACATGTCCAAGTTTCTTTGAAAGTCACTTATGTTGCAGATGAATATTCAGCATTGTCCTCAGCTGTCTGTACATGATTATTTTGTAGATGGAACACTCTGTCTTTCTTTTGTTCTTTATAGGAAGTCTTTTCCTTCCCAGCATGCAACTCTAGCGGCCTTTGCTGCTGTCTACATCTCAGTAAGTGGTTCATGTACACTCTCTTATGTTGAAATGAGACTTGTAGCTGACGATGCCTAAAATCTAGCCACAGAAACAGAAAATGTATCTCTTGTTGGTAATTTGCTAAATTAATAATTTGGTAATGTGGTTAGATATCTAAATAAATATAATTTAATCACAGTGAGACTAATTGGAGTTGACTATCACATGTTTGAGATGATCTGTTTTTATATAATTTAAAAGATCCTGATTGACTCTCTCTTAAATTAAACTTTTGTTACAGATGTACTTCAACACAGTGCTGACGGACTCTGCCAAGCTACTGAAGCCTCTGCTGGTGTTCTCTTTCGTCATGCTGGCCATCCTGGCCGGGCTGACGAGGATCATCCAGTTCAGAAACCATCCTGTCGACGTCTACTGTGGATGGTTACTGGGATCTGCCATTGCTGTTTATCTGGTAACAATGTCAACCATCCACAACCATTTTGATGTACAGGCGGTAGTTTACTGTGTTGCTTACAGGGTGTGTGGTATTTGTGGGATTTATACGGTTTGTACTAACGAAACGAAAACAAAACAATATCTTTTTTTTAAGTGATTATACACTAAAGAAAACATACGTCATATGACTATATTCCAAATCCGCCAATAGATCCCTGTCAATGCTACACACTGTATTTCAAACCTTATTTCCTTGGTGCCTAAAATAAATCCTATTTTAAAATTGTTTAATAGATTTTAACCTAATTGTCTTATACTTAAATGATAACCCACTCAAGTCCGACAGCTGCTGAGCTGCCAAAATGTTTTTCCTAATGAACGAGCCACCGAAGTTGTTATCTTCTACACCAAACGGTTATGCTATTTATTAGGGCTGGGCACATTAATGCGTTAAAAATGCTTTAACGCAGGAATTCAATAACGTGCGATAATTATTTGATCATGCGTTGACTGCATTTTTTTTGCATTGGGAGGGTGTCTTACGGCTCTCCCAGTCCGGCCCGTGTGAGGTCAATCTAAAATGAAAAATAAATAAATAAGCACGCCATATGCACGCCATAAATGAAGTGATTTATGTACGTGCGCACGCGTTTCAGTAGCCTCACCGACAGGCAGTGTTGAAGACTTGCAGAGTTGAGCCTGACGTGAAAGCACGTATTGTTATGTAGTTTCTGTTCTCAGAGAGCAGCGGTGCTGCTACGAGCCGCTTCGCCTCACAAAGCTCTCACACGCGGTCAATCTCACAGGCGCCCCACTGCAGGCTCCAAGTCCAGATTGAACATTAATTGCGCAACCCACGGTCTGATCCACTATAGCAGAGCACTTAAAGTCAGGATCACTTCTGGAAAGCAGAAATGGATGTCCAACTCTTGTGTAGAAACTGGTGGACATTTGCACAACATATTTGATACCTCCCACATGGCTTTACCCTCCAGCCCACACACACTGGATAAACATGTCCAGCATCAACTCAAACAACAGTTTCACTTGTGAGTAGACAGACAACAGCAACACTACCCTGTTCAGCTGCCAACATCTTTGCTTGTCTGCTTTCTCCTGCAGGAAGAAATGTTGCTTCCCGTGACATGTTATGTTGTGCTCTGGAACATTTCAGTTATTTAACATGGTTTGAATTAAATACATTGAGCAGCGGCCCATTATTTTATACAAAAATAATGATTGTCCTGGCAAAAGGATCTTTGTGATTAACTTAAGTTGCAAGATGTTTATCCTCTCTTTATGTGTCCTTACACCTTATAGCGATGATGATTACTCACATTTGTTCTCCATGCAAGCAGTCCAGGCTTCACAGGGCTATTTTTGGGTTCTTTGGTTGGCACAGCATCATCAATCAAAATTAAAAGAAATGTAGATAAATTGAGACTTGGCAGAATTGGCAGCCTCCACTTGTTTCTGGGCTGCAGTGCATCAGTAATGCATGCTCCTCTGTGTCTTACTGTGTGGGTGTGTGTGTGTGTGTGTGTTTGTATGTATGTAGGGTATCTATGCAGTGGGGAATTTCCACCCCAGTGAGGATCGATCCAGATGTCGAGCACCTACCCCTACCCTGAGAGAGCCCCCACTCTCTTCCCTACCCAATGTCAGTCAATCAGCGATTAGCAACAGCCACCAAGGTAAAACCACGCCTACAACTTCTGATGATAGCTACAAGATTACTTTTCCATCAAAAGAAAAGAAAAGTCCCCAAAGTTTGGGCCTGCCAATGAGCACAGTCACACCGTGTACAATGCACTGACACCTACAACAAAATCAATGGAGAAAATAAATATTTGCCCTTTGCCTTGTCTTTTCTGTAAATCCTTTCTTATTTCTGTAAATCATTTATTCTGATTTATGGTCATCGTCTCTTTAAGCATAATAGGATGCTGGTAGTGGTGAAGATGGTGAAATCCATAGCGTTTTAATCTTGGCTCATTTAATTCACTTCAAGTGTTGATGAACTCGTTTTGAATTGTTTTAATTAGAGGTACTTCCTTTCAGTCCAGTAGGCTTACTCTGTCTTTGTTTTCATTGAAAATTGTAGGTTTAATCTTGATGAAATTTTATTTTCAATTTAAAATTGTATTTTATTCGTAATATACAAGTACTTGAAGACGGTATTGCATTTCCATAAACTTTGTGAACTTGCTTGAGATAGTCAGTGGAGCTCCTATCCCCTCAGTAATGGAGAAACCATGAAGGGTTAGGGGAAGGTATTTACATTCTCCGTTTAGGATAAAGCCTAGATCCAGGAAACTGTTTAGGCTCTGGAGTCATGGCGAACATTTGTGGACAAATCAGGTTCACCTGGCAGATTCAAAGCCTGGATCTACCAACACAACCTTTCTTTTTCTCTGGCTTTTGAGAGGAGTGTTAGCCATAACCACCACACTAGCCTAGTCCTACTTAGACAAAAGCCAAGGGCTTTATTGACCATGTTGGGGTAGCCTGGGTAAAGGTGTCTGAAGCCCTAAAACACAAGATTGGTTAAATGTCAGAAGATGCTAAGTAAAGAATGATGCAAATCAAATTAAGAGAAGCTGAGATAAAAATACTTGGCCGGGACCCCACCTTTTCAGAATTTAGTTTAGCTTTTTTGTTACAATAACAAGTCCTGCAAACGCCCAGGGGTGAATGGTGGTCTAATTTTTTGGGATCAGAGATTTTCTGTCGCACCATGCACAGTCTCCTAAGCATTTTCTTAAATGACATGTCAGAATTGACCATTTTTTTAAAAAGTTATCATTTTATCACCTTTTATTTTTTTCTATATACCAAATAAATCTGAATCCCCTACAAAAGCTGCACCTACTTCAGAAGTGTTATGGTTCCGGATGAGCCGGAACATTCTTGAAATGGTCTGCAGGAATCTGGTGGAAACAACTGTGTCTTCTTTACTGGTAACATGGCTACTTGGTTAGGACACTTAACTGTCCATTGTAAAATGGCAATAAAGTTACAGGGAAGCCACAGGTGCAACCAAGCTGCAGGCATGAACCAAATACCAAACTAGGGATCCATCCCATCCTCTGCACCCACATTTGAATTGCTTTCGTAAGGAAGTGGCATGCCACGAGCCACCAAAAGTGTCAAAGATGACTTCCAATGAGTGCACTAACTTCAAATCACCCCCGTTTTAACTTGACATGATCAGTTTGACCTCTTTCTGTTATCCATTAGCAGGTCACCACACCTTGGCTCCAAGCCAACCAGAGCCCATCATCACGAGGACCTCCTCCCACACATTATCCCCCAACCAACCAGAGCACATGCTGACCCGAAGCGCCTCCTACCGAGAGCCATCTCTTTCCAATTTGAAGCGAGCCAGTGCTGAGGTGGAAGTGATAACCCCATCCAGTCCGCTGGGCAACCATGACAACATGATGACCTTCAGCAGCAGCACACTGCCAAGGTAAATGTTTTTGGTAGAGTCTTTATCCACAGGTTTGAGAACTTGAGAACCATAAAGAACATACATGTTTTGTACCTAAGGGTGGGTGAAAAGCTAAGTGATTATGATGACTCCTCTCAGCTAACCTCCTCATTCAGCTGAAATATCCCACACAGTGACTAAGTCCACCTACATTGACTCGAGCCCACCTACAAATAGTGCCTGAACAACTTGTCTGGTTGCAGCTGTCAGTCCTCAGTACTCAGAGGAAATATCATAATGAAAATCTTAATTAAGCTATACAACCACAACATTTATCAGAGAATTCATATTTAGCTAATTCATATTTGACATAATATTCAAGTCTATGTGTTATAAATCATCATATTGATCATTCATCCACTTAGATAGATGTATACTTTATTCATCTTCAAGGGGAAATTAATTTATCACAGTAGCAAGCAAATTACATAAAATACACAAAAATTATCAGGAATGAAAAATACTCAATATGTATACAACAAAACAGCAGCGCAGGGCTAGGAGAGAAGAGACTGTGACGACGACAAATGGGCGCGCCGCCGGTTGGCTCCAGTCTCGCCTGTCATCGCATCTTACCCGGATACAACACATGCAAAAGATATGTTTTTCTGATTGGCTGTAGCCCATTTCTTTTTTTTTTGATTGGCTGATGAGTGACTCCTCACGGGAGGAGGGGCGGGGTGGGGGGGGGGCGCACATTAAATAGCCTGGAGTTTTTATTCAGCATGAGAAATACGATGTGTGGCGGGAGGGCGTGATTTAAGACCGAAATGCGTGACAGTCACGCTCAATGCGTGACACTTGAGAGCCCTGGTATGTTGACAGTGACAACAAAAGCGGTGCAAGGGCTATTGATGTTGATGTTGAATCAATTGACGGAGGATCTGGCCAGAGGTAATTTATTTATTAAGTCTAACAGCAATGGGCAGGAATGTTCTCCTGTATCGGTCCATGTAACTGCGGTCCATGAATGAGTCTGTTGGAGAAGGTTCAATTCAATTCAGTTTATTTTTTATAGCAGTGCACTAACATATGTAGTGCACTGTGTCGCTGATAAGCGCTGTATCAAATGGAACACTTACGTTAACCAATTGGCGGAAGTGACGGACGCAAATCTGTTCGCAGCACCCGCGAAAATTAAGCCGGAAGTGACGTCCGCAAATTTGCTAGCGATACCCACGAAACTAAAACTGACCAAATGAACGCACTTCTTACCCTATTTTTGTCCATTGTGTTCCCCTTTCTCCAACCTTTGTGGAAACTGCGACACCTCCACAATCGCGGCAGGAGGATATAAATAAATTAATAAAAAGCTGGCGAAATGGCTCCTCCTCTTCCGCTACGTAGCCAAGATGGCGCCCGTTCAGTGCGAGTAGTGTCCATCGGTTTACACTACATTTTTTGACCGTTTGCAGTGCGCCATCCGGGTACTTTCAGTGCACTGAATCCCGCTGGTTTTGTCAGTGTGGCGCACCAAGCACTGAAAGTCAGTGCTCGAAGTGCGCAAGTGCGCGGTAGTAGACACGGCAAAAGTCCTCAACTACTGCCCTGCACTCCTCCGTCCATCCCAAATACACCCACTGCAAAGTCACGAGAGAACTTCTGCAGATGACGTGACCCTGAGTTGGAGTGCAAGTCACAGAGACACTGGTTCCACTCAGGTACGACTCTGAACTCGCAGCAGCGTATAGTTAATGGCGTTGTCCACTCCCACATGAGGTAGTCAAATTCTAGAGAGTCAAATAAGCATTTACCCTACGGTCGGAAGTGGGCCAAGACCGTCCTGTCAACACCTTCATTACATGGGATGTGAAGACAACCAGTCGGTGGTCATTGAGGCCAGATGGAGTTGACTTCTTTGGGACAGGTACCAAGCACAACGTCTTTCACAGCACCAGGAATTCCTCCTGCCTCAGGCTCAGGTTGCAGAGGTGCTGCGGGACATCAGGTGGTGGAGTTTTGATGTTGAGGGCTCTGTTTGTGCAGCTCACCAGGCTGACAGAGGGTTAGGGTGTTTGGGAGGTGTGTTGTGTGGAGGAGATGAGACTGTGAACTAACCTTAAAGCCAGTTGTCTGCTTCATTCTGGTCCATACCTCCCTCACATTGTTCTGCTGGAGTTTGGCCCTCAGCTTCTTCTTGTAGGAGTCCTTGCTCGCGCTGAGCTCATCCCTGTCCCCAGACAAGAAAGCTGCTTCTCATTAGTACTTGCTTACTGTGCTTTGGATGAAACGTCATCTAAATAAAATCTGTTGTAACGTATTATTAAGAAGAGCTTCCACGTCACTGGTGATCCATGGTTTGTTGTTTGGGAAGCAGCGCACAGACCGGGAAAGGATGATGGTGTGTTCACAAAATGTTATATATTCTGTGACGCAGCCGTCATGCTGTTGATGTTCTCCCCATGTTGTCCACACAGCACATCCCAGTCAGTTGACTCAAAGAAATCCGGCAGGGCGTCATTAGTCTTCTTAGACCTCCTCCTAACATTCCTGATGGTGTCAGGAGGACCAGGTTGTGATCAAACCTGTATGCATCCTTAGCATTTGCTTACAGGAGGTCCAGAGTTTTATTATTCCGTGTGGGGCAGTTGACAATACTGATGTAAAGTTGGCAAAGCTTTATCTAGTGTGGTTAAAGTAACCAATAACTGTCAGAAAAGCAGTAGGCAGTCCAGACACGGTGGAGTGGATGATGTCCACTGCTTCCTCAGCGTTAGCTGAATGGTGGACCTGCACTCTCCCTGCAAATAATACTGGCGCGTCCCCACAACTAACAGTTCAATGTTCGGGCTGCATAAGCGTTCCATCACACTCAGATGGTCGGAATTGCATCACCTCTCAATCACATACAGCGTAGTGCCCCCCCCCTCTCTCTTCTTACCGCTCAGTATAATGTCTCTGTCCGCCCAAACAGTCTTGAAGCTGAGCACTGACTCACTGTGATCCGGAAAATCCGCATGCAGCCATGTCTCAGTGAAACACATTAGGCTGCACTGACGGAGCTCCCTCTCATGCTGTGTTCACACCAAAAGAGTTGCGAAATATTCTTGCGAGTAGATTACATGTAAAGTCAATACTTTATAAACCCCAGGCGCCCCCAAAAATGGTGGCAAAATTCTTCATCAGGAGCTCTTCCTCACTCTCCAAGTGCTCGTACTCCCATTAATCGATACCAAAGCCACTGATGTGACTTAGCAAAAAATACTGCAAAGCCTGGCCATGCAAGAGAATATGAATAATTTGTACATGTTAATAACACAATTCAACCAAACAAATTATGGAAACATCTAGTTTTATGTGACAATCTTGATGCCACGCATGATTGGTGCACTTTTAAGGAAAGCTTACAAGCCATGTAATCCACCAATTGTGTAAAAACCACTGTCAGACAAAACCTCCGCAATTTATTGACCACATTGCATTTTTTTCCAGCCCAAAAACTGAAATATGACTTACTTATAGATGAAACAATGTTCCACACGACCTTGCTTGGTGTATTGGTGCATCTGCTTGAGCCCTCTGTTGTGGAACCAGAGGAGTTCAAGGTCCAGGGAGAAAGTTAGGGCATTTTTGCTTTTCAAGGACCTAAACCTATGGTTCACGAAACCTGCACGAAATTAAGAACAAAAAATATTTAACTTTACTTAATCAAAGTCAACCTTTCTTGTTCATAAAGTTTCTTTGCCACTTCTTCCAGGTCCCACGGAGGCTCCTCATTGGAGGAGGGTCGCATTCCACGCCGTCACGCCTCTATCCACACATCAATGGACTCAACGCGATCCAAACAGTTGCTCAGCCAATGGAAGAATAAAAACGACAACAGGAAGCTATCCCTGCAGGTTATGGATGGAATAAGACCAGCTTCCTCCTCATCTCCACAGAGGAACATGGAACTGCGCTGCTCCTCTGAACCTTCTGCCATGGGCCTGGAGGAGCACCGAGGTGGAATACACCTGCCTTCACTTATTGCTTTTCAGGAAACAGAGCTGCGTGCTGGGGCCCACATCCCAGCTCAGTACATGAAACTAGCAGCAAGCTCGGTTCCTATGGCCAATCATAATCATCTGACCCATAATGGCAGCACTGGATTGGCTGGTGGGGCAAGAGTGTCTATCCAATCCCGACCTGGATCCTCCCAGCTGGTTCACATTCCTGAGGAGGAAAATCTCACGAGCAAGGATCAGGAGAGTGAATCAGAGGACAGTATTATGGATGGGGGCGGGTCAGTAAGGGAAAAGTGGCTAAGAGTGGCTGAGAAGACCACCATCCCCTGCAGGCCGCTCAGTGCTGGAGGACAGCCTCGTCTTATGCAGGTTAATCATTGTTTTTTTCTGCACCAACTTTACCTTTTTTTATATCTGTTGTGAATCTACAGCAAGTACAGTGCTTGTTATATTACATTACATGACATTCATTTAAAAGAGGGTTTTGTTCAAAGTGACTTGCAATAAGTGCATTTAAACTTGATAGGTATAAGCTGGATGTTATCAAAACTAGGAAGTGTATATCCATTAAAAAAAATAATTAACAAACACGTGTTTAGAGTATAGAGTTCAAAGATTCAGTTTTTCTTTCATATTCCATGAACTTGTGAGAGTGAGGGTGTCGGGGTGAATATGAACAGGTCTAGGGCATCCTTTTCCCTGAAAGAACACCGGCTTTCCCGGTTGAGCTTTAGGGGATGTCTTGACGTCCACTCCTGATATACAGTATTTACGATGTCTTCGGTCAGCATGAAACTTGGCCAGCTGACTTAACAAAGCAATTGAGTGTGGAAAGTCTTCTTTTTAAATTATAGAGCGGATATTCACCTTAAATGGTGAAAGCATTGAAACACCCACCCACAGCATGTCAGGATTTCCGGTCAGTTGTGACGTCATAAATAAACAAAGACCATTTCGCAATTTTAAATGTAAAATTTTGAAATATGCCCTTGTTAAATTACAGTTGGTGTATGTGAATTGGATAAAATGAAGTAAATATGGACCTAAGCTGTTGCCTAGCAATGCAATTACATTGAAATTTCATTAAAATTCCATTGAAAGACTTTTGGAAACATTTTGTAAACATAATTAGTAGAAAGTGGAAATGAGCATATCCGTCCATTATCAGCCGCTTAACAGCAGACTGACCTAGGCTACACCTCTCACCGGCAACAGGGATACCCTGAGATGTTCCCAGGCTAGCTTGGAGATATAATCCCTCTAACATGTCCTGGGTCTTCCCCGGGGTCTTCTACCAGTTGGCATCCGAATAAGATGCCCGAACCACCTCAGCTGACTCCTTCCGACACAAAGGAGTAGCGGCTCAACTCCAAGCTCCCTCCTGATGTCCAAGCTCCTTACCCTATTTCTTAGGCTAAGACCTACAGAGGAAACTCATCTCCTTACCGTATCTCCAAGGCTGAGCCCTACAGAGGAAACTCATCTCCTTACGCTATCTCTAAGGTTGAGCCTGGCCACCCAACAGTGGAAACTCATTTTGGCCGCTTGTATGTGAAAAACTTGTTCTTTTGGTCACCACCCAGAGTTGAGGGTTGGACTGTAGGACGACCAGTAAATTGAGAACTTTGCATTCTGGTCTGTTTGTGTGGATCACAAACAGCCCTGGCGGAGGCCAACACCCAGGCATACAGTACAGGTCTCTGTACTGCAGGCATACAGAGACCGGATGGCCCGTTGCAAAGGGTCCGGCACCCCATACAAACTCAGAACAACAAGGAAAGTACAATTTCTTCAATAAAGTTAAACTGCAAAATGTGATCAGTAAGTGCCATTTAAGTGCTACTACCTTCCTTGTTGAAGGTGTAGTCAAAAAATGTGTTTTTAGTTTGCGACGGATGATGTAGACACTTTCTGCTGTCCTGATGTCAATTGGGAGCTCATTCCACCATTGAGGAGCCAGGACAGCAAACAGTCGTGTCTTAGTTGAGCTTTGAGCTGTGAGTTTACCTCACAGTGATAAAGCTACAAGCCGATTGGCAGAAGCTGAGCGGAGTGAACGAGCTGGGGTGTGCAGTCTTATCATGTCCTGGATTTATATCGGACCTGATCTGTTCGTAGCACGGTACGCCAGTACCATTGTTTTAAAGCGGATGCCGGCGGTCACCGGTAACCAATAAAGGGTGCAGATGAGTGGATTAGTGTGGGGGAATTTTGGGAGGTTAAATTCCAGTTGAGCTGCTCCAATCTGGATGAGCTGTAGCGGTCGAATGGCGTTAGCAGGTAGACCTGCCAGGAGGGAGTTACAGTAGTCAAGGCGCGGGATGATCAGAGACTGGACAAGAACTGTGTGAGAACTGTGCTCTCAATAAAAAGGAGACATATTATTCTAATATTGTACTGCATGTGCCTAGAGGAATATGTTGTTGCAGTAATGTTGGCACTCAGGAAGAGTTGACTGTCGAGAGTCACACCGAGGTTCCTGGCAGTTGGGGTCGGGGCTCACACAGAGTTGTTGAAGGTAATAGTGAGGTTGTGAGTGAGGAGAGCCTTTTCCTATAAGGAAAGTAGTTCAGTCTTGTCAGGGCTAATTTTCAGGAGGTGTGCGGACATCCACTGAGAGATATCAGTCAGACAGGCAGAGATTTGCACTGCTACCTGTGTTTCTGATTGTGGAAACTGATAATATAAATCTAAAATTCCTGTAGATGCTTTTCATATTCATGTCTAGTGAAGTTCAGATTATGTTAGTAAGGTCAGTACAACAGAGTTATGCAGCTGTAGTTGTGTCTAGAAATGTCTGGTTTTCAAGGGAACTGTAGTCACAGGCTTGCAGTTCACAACACCCACACCTGTTTATCAGTATATTGACATTAGAGAGAAGTAGACTGGACGTTCACGTCTCTTTCTGTGAGAAAAGATGAGAACACGGGATTCTCCTCCTCCTGACAGGATAGAGCGAATCAGATGTTAGGACGAGGGGAATCGAACCTGTGATGATAAACTGTATGAAAAAGTCCCACTTCCGTTTGTGGGGAAGTTGTTCTTTTGCCTACCTGAAAGTTGGTTGTTCAACTCATTGCTTTTGCAACTGCAACGCTTATTACTTTACCTGTGATTGAGGAAATAAATTACGAAAAAGAGAGAAGTTGTCGAACTGATTATTCTAGAGGCTACACCAGGCTTCCAATATTGATACACGCCAACAAAACGAGAGGATCAGTTGGGTGTCATCAGCATAGCTATGGTAGGAAAAGCCATTCGAGCAACTGACAAAGCCGAGTTGGTTTACAGAGAGAAGAGGAGAGGACCCAGGACATAGCCTTGAGGTACCTCAGTCGTGAGAGAACAATGTTCCGACACAGATCCTCTCCAAGTTATCCGGTAGGTGCGGCCATTAAGGTAGGATGAGGAGAGGGCGAGTGCAGAGCCTGTGATACCAAGGTCCTGAAGGGAGGAGATAAGGATCTGGTGGTTCACTGTGTCGAAGGCAGCAGATAAGTCTAGAAGGATAAGGACAGAAGAGAGAGGGAGAGGCGGCTCTAGCAGTTTGGAGTTGCTCAGAGACATCGAGGAGGGCAGTCTCAGTTGAGTGGCCTGCCTTGAATCCAGACTGGTGAGTAAAATAACAGTCAGAGCCTTACTCACCGCAACCCCTAGGCGCAGGGAGGTGACCATCTTGTTCTCTGGGGAAAACTCCAACACGGGTGCGCTCAGCTGGGGGCTTGTGAGTATCCCCATTCCCGTCCGGCGCCTCTTACCCTAGGCAACTCCAGAAAAGGACAGAGTCCAACCCTTCTCCAGAAACTCGGTTCCAGAGCCAGTGCTGTGCGTGGAGCCTAACTATATCTAGTTGGTACCGCTCCACCTCTTGCACCAGCTCTGGCTCTTTCCCTGCTAGCGAGGTGATGTTCCACGCCCCTAGTGCTAATCTACGCTGCCAGCGATCAGCTCGCCCAGGCCCCCTGCCTGGCCCGCCACCCGGATTACATAGCACCCGACCCCGATGCTTATCCCTGTGGGTGTTGAGCCTACAGGGCGGCTGCTCCATGGTGTTTTTTCTGGCTGAGCCTGACCAGGCCCTATGGGCGAAGGCCGACGAGCTCTCCTCTTGGGTCTGCCTGTAGGAGGGTGTTTCCCTGGTCCAGTCCAGGTAACTACAATCCGTGGGCTGCTATTCAACAGGGTGTTTTTAACCGCTCTTAATCTGGGTTTCCCCCGAGAAACTCAAACTCCTCCACCATGTTAAGGTGACAATTTGCGGAGGAAAAATGAGCATATGTCTCCTTTAAAACTTGCCCAATTTCAATGAATTCCTAAGACTACTCTCCATTTATTTCCCCATATATGTGTTAGATGACCAGGGCAACTGGTTTTGTTGGCAGTGTTCTACTTCTACTTCTTGTACTCTATTTACAGTTTTAGCCATATGTAAAGCATAGTCTCTACAGCCAACTTCGGACTAAACAACATATCTAATTTAAATCAGTCCAGTTGTTAAAAATTGCTGAATTCTTTATTTCTTTTTTTATTATCATCAAATCAAATGGTTGTTTCAAATCTGCTTGACATTTGAATGTTAACACAGCTAATGTGCTGCAAAAGCTTATTTTAATATAATTTTATGCAGACTGTATGTTTTATGGACAGCTGCAGTTATTGCCTTGTTTTTTTAAGGTTCCTCGTTGTAGCAGTGGCATTCCACCTACAAGAAGAGGTTAGTAGCTAATGAGTATGTCAAACAGCTTATGTTGTCCTCCTATTTCAGGTGATAGCCTTATCCAAACAGCAAGGTCTGCTTCACTCTCCTCGGTCTGAAGATGGTGGCAGCACCGTCAGCTGCACCGGATCCATTCGATACCGAGCCCTGACGGACCAGGACCCATCACCACCGGCCTCCACCACCGGCGCAGTTGGAGGAGGAGGTCTGTACTGCTAATACAGTAATGTGTATATAATATATATATATATATATATATATATATATATATATATATATATATATATATATATATATATATATATATATATATATATATATTGATGACAGCTTTTGGTACTTGAGAGTGTTCATACTGTTAGATTAGATTCAATTTTATTGTCATTACACATGTACAAGTACAGAGCAATGAAATGCAGTTTAGCATCTAACCAGAAGTGCAATAGTATAAGGTACAAATACAGAAAATAAGTTAAGTTATGGACACAGTCTGCTTCCTGTCTAATATGATTGAGGTTAGATACTTAGCCATTCTACCACCTACAACCATACTATTACCTGCTTTTCTACATTCAAGGAAGATTAAATTAGATATAGATAACAGAAATAACTTGACATTGAAATTATTTTTTACAAATTTTACAAGTTCACATAAGATTGAATAAAAACAACAGCGCTGAATGTGTCTACAAGTGTTGTGTGTATTGAACCCTGATATATCGTCTTTGTCTGTGCAATAGAGCTCTATTGGTCCATAAACAAATTAAAACAACATTAACGAGCCACACTGTTGCACAAGGTGACAAATTCCTTCATTTTCATGAATAAACACACCTCTATTTGTTTGGTCTTCACACTACAAATTTAGTACTTAAGCCCCACCAAATGTGGATTATTCTTTGCTAAAATGAGTCCACAAGAAATGGACTATTTCTATTTCTATTAGTTTGAGTACCGCTGGAAACTAGAGTGTCCAGCTGTTAATTCTTTGGTGGTAATTATTTTTAATTTAACTATATATTTGTTTTGTTTTGGCAGTGACAAAAATAAAGAATTTTGCTTGCCATTAACATAGAAGATGACAGTGAAGCATTCGGGAAAACATATTTGTTTCTTTTCCCAGGATCAGAAGATTGATGGATATCAATTTCACCTCTTTGCTTCCAGCGCATTTATACATCTAGGGATGATTTACATACTTTGTTGAGAAAGGAGCAATCTTTGTTTGGTACTTTATTCCCAGAAAAAGATTGAATAAGGTGTCATGAGTAAGAAGAATGGCAAGGACGAGGACATTATGTATTAGACACTGGTTCTTTTGCTTAGTGGCAGTCCCAGATTCAGATGTATGGATTCAAACATTCAAGATGCTGATTATAATTGTTAATGGTATAATCAAACTAGAGCATTTCGCAAGAAATTTCGAAAGTGTGGCTACTACTGCCGTAAGAGGTCGCAATATATAGCTTTTGTTTATTACCCTGTCTGTCCTCCAAAAGATTTCAGTTGGTTTGTGTGTTAAACTGATTTGCTCATATGAAGCATATGTGTGCTCTCGTCGTCATGGTGACTGAGGACTGGGTGAGAACCAGCAGACTGATTAGAGGCAGACTGGACTGTGGATTTAAGGAAATAAACTACTGAACGTACTGAACACACGCAAACACATATGAAATATCATACAACCTTATTAATGATCACAATTCTTGACAACTACACAATATAAAACACATGAAAACGTGCACGCGACCGTAATAATTGTGTAACACAAAGCTAACTTCATACTAGCAATCAAATTAACTTCTCTGTCTCGCCACTTTGTTCATGTGACAGTAATTACACACGCACACACACGCGCGCATAAAACGAAAACGTAGACCGTTAAAACACAAAAAAAATATTTTAAACAAGCTGAGTAATACAGTAATAGCTGAACGCTTTGTCAACATTTTAAAGGTGAAATGGTGTCTCAAGCTGAAGGCATGACAGAGCCTTTAGCAGATTTGAAGATGTTCTTTATTGGAAACCATTTTTATTTTGATAAAAAGCTTAATAATTTTATTATTTGAAAAAATATGAAAAATGTAAAAGCGTTGGATAATAGCTGATCGTTTTGTCAACATTTGATATTTGAAATGGTGTCTCTAGCTGAACGTATGAAGAATCTGTAAACATTTGAAGTTGAAGATGATTTGAAGATTTCCCCATTGGGTCCCATTATAAAAAAAATCATAAAAAGCTTAATAATTCAAAAATTTGAAAAGTCTGAAATATGAAAAGGAAGTTGCCATCGTGTACTTAAGTAGCTGAATATTTGAATAATTTAATTTTTCTGTAGCTGAAAATATGAAGAAGCTGAAGAGGTCCAAAATACGTACGTAAGAAAGGAAGAAGAAGAAGAATTTTAAGTTTTTTAAAGATTTGAAGAACTAATAAAGATTTGGAAGCTCGCAGGAGAACATGAAGTTCACACACTTATTTATTGATAATTTGTCTTGTTCTGTTAGGAGGCGGTCTGGAAAGAAGTGGCAGTATAGTCCGTGTTGAAGCCCATCCAGAGTCCAGATCAAACAAACCTGTGGTAAAACCTCCGAGCACCGACGGAAGTGGCTCCTGGCGATGGAAACCACCAGATCAACGCGCTTCGCTCCGAGAGTCAGGTTTTGCCCTTAACGACTTGAACAGACACACCGACAGCTGTGATTCGCTGAGGGATGGAGAATCAGTGGATGGACGGAGGAGCGTGACAGGAACCGAAACTGAGAGTGAAGGGGGAGGAGACGGAGGAGGATTGGAAATGAGTGGTGGAGGAGGTGTATACACAAACCATCCACATGTTGTACACCCTTTACATCCCTTACATCCCAATAACCCCAACAACTTCCAGCACCCCAATTTTAACCCCAACAATCCAAACTTTATTAACGCCCACTTTAACTTCAACCCCAACTCTGGCAATTTCAACCCCGACTCTGCCAACTCTCTCAACTTCAACCCCAGCTCTGGCAACTTCAATCCCAACTCTGCTAATTTCAACCCCAACTCTGCTAACTTCAACCCCAACTCTGCCAACTTCAACCCCAACTCTGCTAACTTCAACCCCAACTCTACTAACTTCAACCCCAACTCTGTTAACTTCAACCCCAATTCTGTTAACTTCAACCCCAACTCTGCCAACTTCAACCCCAACTCTACCAACTTCAACCCCAACTCTGCTAACTTCAACCCCAACTCTGCCAACTTTAACCCCAACTCTGCCAACTTTAACCCAAATACGACCAACTCCAATATGCCGTTCACCCCCACTGCCACCTTTGCTCCTCCCTTCCACCCACACCCTCAGGCCATCACCACCATCAGGGTCACCCCGGTGGAGGGAACGGCAGCCAGCAGTGATGGTGGCTCTGACTGCCAGTCGGTTGCTTCGTCCAGCCGTGAGTCCACTCTGCGGAGGACGAGTGGCTCCCAGTTCGTCCACGCCCCTGATCGAGGGCCCACTCCCGACCTCCACAATAACCACCGCCTCTGTGACGACAGTAACCGCCTCGACAATGAAAGCAGCAACCGGTTCCATGAAAACCTTCGAAGTTTTCAAGAAAACCCTATCCATCCTAATCACCCCAACAGACAGTTGCAGGGGATGTTTAGCCGTCCCAGCCCAACCCCTCCCCCTACCTTACCACGCCCTATCCTGAGTCACACTCCGCCTCCTACTCTCGGGTTGGCCTATAAAGAATGACACGCCAAGTGTTAAATAATTAATATTTCAATGGTGAGGTTGCATGGGCCATTTAGAACTTAGAAAACTATAATGGGCCAAAAATGAAAGGATTTGGGGATTTTCTGTCCACCATCATGGATCAGCCAACAGACCATAAGTAAAAACATGTTAGTCCCTACCACAATATCTCCCCTGCCTAATTAGGGTACAATGTATAACCAATTCCTCTGTATCCTCCGTGCCCGTAAGCTGGATTAATACCCAATCGAATAATTATTAGGTCTTACAAGGAGATGTACTGTAAGCTTATTAAAACTTAAGGGGTTCATGGTTCTTCTTTGGTCAAAAGCCACTACACAATTAACCCTGCCCAAGATTTCCAACTGATCAATAAGAAAGGACCAACATAAGAGGAAGGAGCTTGGTTCAACAATTTTTCTTCTTTGTTTATTTTTTTATCTGGTTAAACCCAGGCAGTTTTTTGTAAATGTAATATATTAAGTGCATTTGCTCCATAGCCACATGGATAATGGGCGGAATACACCGGTGATCCTTTGACTTACTCAGAGGGAGAGACTCCAGCTGACTCAACTGTCTGACTGGCAGGGGCCAGTGAGGATGGATTCAGCCTAATGACTCTCACCCTCTCTCCTCTGATTGGGGTAACATTTTTATCACAATATTTATACATTCATATATTCTCAGCTTGTATCCTTTATTCAAACACAGATAACAATACAAATGCATATAGTTTGCAATGTAACCACATGGCATTAGATGGAAATTTGCATTCAAAAATCCTTACAGTGCTGTATTTGTACATTTGAAAGTGGGTGGCCACAGTGGAAATGAAACCCACAGTCTTAATTGTGTCTGGGCTACTTGGAGTCCCATTTGGGCAATAACAGTATCTCTTAGTTCATGGTGGAATTGTGTTTGTGTTGGATAAGAACAATATCACAGGTCATACCTTTGGTTTAAATATAGTTACATGCTGTGATTTAATTGATGTACAGTATCTGAATTATTCTGCCTGTGTAGTAGTTGTTCTGTACACTGGCACATTTCAGCATGTGAGTCATTAAAACAAACTTACAGTCCAAAGACTGAATGAAGTAAAAGGTTTGTTTTCTCCCAGTATTACATTTTGTTCTCAATTTTATGGCAACTGTTTGGGGAAAAATGATATAATATTTTTGCAAAAAGTTAGGTATCTTTTGAAAAAAAGGTGTTCTGATTAGTATAGAATATGATTAGTCTATATTATAATATTATATGGATGTTCTTCTCGGAAACTTTTTTGCCTAATCTAATCATAATGAATAATGATTTTCTGCAAAAGTAAAACTTTCTTGAAATGTAGATCTTTTTGTTGACTTTTCTCTGTGCACAACTTTCTTCTAAACATAATTACTTTTTACTCACAATTCTACACTTGAAATCAGTTTTCCCTTAACAGATGCACTATATCTGAAATCCACCACAATAACTTTACTTTTGTAAAGTAGAAAGTTCTGATATTTCTACACCAAGAATGTTGAAGAAAAATAAATATTCACAATTTTGATTTGCTGTTTACTGATGACCAGAAACAACACACTGTCTGGACTGTTGGTCCAACATAACTCATGATTTTCTTGCCCAGTGTTTACATTATTTTTTAACTTAGTGCCCAAGTGCCATCAAAAGAAAAGTCATGTGGCTGTGGGCTAGTCACATAGAGCTAGTGCAGGACTGGAACGACTCTGAGCTGTGTTTTGATGGAAATCTGCTTATAGTTTGGATCATGTTGAATTTTAGAAAGCACAATTACTGCAGCTTGATGGCAGTGTCGAGAGACAACAAAACCCAGTGGTTATTTATTGCTGTGTAGATATTTATATATTTCTGTAAACTCCCAATTCTGGTCAGATGTCCTTTATTGCATTTGTAGGTACAAAGCTGTGATAAAGATTTAGGTGATAATGTTGCTGGAGAGAATGTTACTGCTGCTAATGGCGTGGAGAAGACTTATATTCTAATGTTTCAACACTTATTATAGGGAGTATTTATTTGAAACAAGCTGATATATCATATGTATATGGTGGTATGTGACAGTCACTACTCAACTTCTTTACGTGTACTTGTATTTTCTACCTAACAATAAAGAATGGACACAATCAAATACGATGTAAAATTTGCACGCAAGTGCCCTGATTAGTCAACACTGACTTTGATTAATGAAAAGGATCATGATTAATGAAAAGGATCAAGAATGTTTCTGTGTCCATTCTGGTAATCACTGATCTTATTATATGTTGTTTAGTTTTGTTGCAGTTATTTAAAAAAAGTGTTGAGTTGTATAAAAGTTGTATAAGCCACAACACAGTGTAATGAACACTGCTGAGTTCACAAAGCAGCATAAGATTTCATGAAAAATAATTAGTTTTGCCCAATTCAATTAAAATATAATCTTTGACAGTGAAGGGGCACATTGTAATGTTTTAGGGCTTTAACAACAGAGCGCCACTGTGCAGCAGCTTCACATGGAGTTGTTAGACAGTAGCTGTCCTCTTTTAGGAAGTCATGACTAAATGGCCTTTTGATACAGTCTTGATGAATATGTACCTGGCAGTCAATATTATTAAAGGAAGATTGTTTTTGATAGAGATGGAAGAGGATATGTTCTGGCAAATAAATCAAATTGTGGCTGTTTGCCACCATAATAATATATATATATGTCAAAATCATAGTGATTGTGTCACGATAAAGCGCTCGGTCTATCCAAGTTGTATGTGTAAGTGTATGCATGTGCAGTCGTGGAAGTCTCAGAGTGCTCGTCCAGAACAACTATGGCGAAATACTAAATACAAGTGTACACAAGACCATGAATGTTAGCCAAGAAAGGACAGAGAACCATTAATTGATCCTTCCTAAGTCCCTTCACTTTTTGCTTGGTGCTTCGATAGCAGTTGAGCATGCTGGCACGGCGGCAGAGCCTCGGTCTGCTGTCCCCTATGCTGCTCAGCCCCTCACACACTGCTGCGCTGTCCTGGGTTCAGCTGGAAGTTCAACCGAGTGGAGCATATTTTGGCTATGTTCATATATATATATATATATATATATATATATATATATATATATATATATATATATGTATATGTGTATATATATATATATATATATATATATATATATATATATATATATATATGTATATGTGTATATATATATATATATATATATATATATATGTATATGTGTATATATGTATATATATATATGTATATATATATATATATGTATATATATATATATATATATATATATATATATATATATATATATATATATATATATATATATAAGGTCATATTTATACCTGCCATTTAAATTGCAGTTGCAAACAAAGAAATTGCTATTAATTTATGGAATTGTTTTTTTACTACAGCACATATGTTGAGGAAGCACAACCATTTTACCACAGGATACTAAGGTTTATAGGTCAATTGCCATGGACAGGTGGATGTACATTTGTACATGTGCATGAGTCACATGCTGGCTTCACAGATGTTTGTAGGCAAGAGTGTATATGTTCAGGATGTTTTTAACAGTTTGGATTGTCTGCACATAAGCCACCCCTTAACCAAAGCTGCTTTACCTGCCTCAACCTGTTCTTATGACAAACATGGCAGGATATGGTTGCGCTATTATTGTGACACTATCCAGAGGAATGTAATGAATAGAATACTCCCATGAAAGTCCAATATTTTTGCATACAATTCTTTGCATGCACACATTTTGCGAGGCCGATTAATTTCTGTAACATGTTTCCAGTATATTAATGTCATGAGTATACTGTGATGCAGTTAATCACTCCCTGTTCAAAGAAATAATTGCCGACATAAATGTGTTTTCCCTTTCCCATCTTGGACGACAGAGAAGTATATTTTGATATGATAGATGTTGTGCAATGTGGTATGTAACCAAATGCATGTCAGTGGATTATCATTTTAGTTAGATACACTACCCGTAAATATTTTTTAATAAATATTGTACATTTGAGTATAGTTTTATGTGCTTCTAGCGAGAGCAACAGAGTAATATGTTTCGGTGGAAAAGATGAATTTGAGAGGGTGAGATGTGGTGTAGTTGACATGAGAAATTGATTTGGAATTCTAATGTGTTTTTGCAAAGGAAAGCCTTAGATCATAGTTTATTGAGAAAGGCGCACAATCAACTGTCAAAGTTTTGACTTAATGGTATCTTTAAACTCTGAGTTATATTAGTCATAGGAACTCTTATTTTTAGTATTCTGTTGTATTTTTCCAATGAAGAAGCAACATTGACAATTGATGCATTGGTAGATTTCAAATCATGGTTTTGCAAACAGATATGTTTTATTTGAGAGCCCTGGAGAACCGAGTTGAAGCACCAAACGCATTGCAGAAGCCTTTATCTGTGCCAAAGTGTGGTTAGAGTAGGAGGAGGTGATGCTACAGTGTCCAAGTAGCCTGAATGCAGAAGACAGTGATCAAGATGAGCTTCTTACTGAAAGAATGTTCGTCTCAACAGTATAGCCATGAGCTGAAAACAGAGACCAAACAGACCCAATACTTTGGCTTGTAATGAGATTACATTCGCAAATAGATCTAGTAGTATATTTGCTATTACAGAAGTAAATATTCTCTGAATCAGATGATATTTAGACATCTCTGAAGTCATGAAGACATCTTTATTAGCTCACTTGCATACTTGTTGTTGGTTGTTACACTAGCAGCTACAGAGATGTATACTACCTATTGTTACTACCTATTGATGCTCTCCTAGTTGCAACACGTTGTTGTTCAGTCTGGTCAAATGACATCTATTGCTTCTGTCCGTCCGAGCAGAGGGATCCTCCTCTGTGGCTCTCCTGAAGGTTTCTTCCTGTTTCTCCTCGTTAAAAGTTTTTTTTGGGGAGTGAGGACAAAGGTCAGAGGATGTCTTATCTGTACAGAGTGTGATTTTGGGCAATACGAAATACATTGAATTGAATGTTTAAAGATTTATCTAGCAGGTAAAAGTTTCTTACAAAAAATATCTGATTGACTGAATGTGAATTATCCACAGATAACTAGCTAATAATTATGTCATATTTATAATGATCATTTGTTTTTTATAGTTATTATTGAAACTCCATTGAGATATATATATATATATATATATATATATATATATATATATATATATATATATATATATATATATATATATATATATATATATACATATATATATACATATATATACATGAATATAAAGATATATATAAAGATATTTTTAATTAGTATATGTCAAAGAGCATTTTTTTTATACCTGCTTGTCAAATGTATTGCTAATTCCCCTGTCAACAATCTTCACTCAGATGAGTGTCTGGTTGTTATACCTTACAGTTATCCCTATAACCAGCCAAAATGGGTATGCTATGGCAATCTGTGGAGTTCTGCTACTGTCTTTTGAGGATTCTGAAAACAGACAAATACAATTGCATTTGTCCTATGAGTCATCCAGTCATGCATCTGCTGGATTTCAATTCATTCTGTCTGACGTTCTGCCTCCCAGCAGACAAGTCAGCTGCTCTTACAACCCACTGAGACAACGGGAGCTTCAACATACATTATGAGGAATTCAGCATTTGTGGAAATACACTTAATTTCTTTCTTGAGGAGAATCATCTGAGAAAATATCAATCTCAGTTCAGTACGTTAAGCACGGTGCTGGAGTCAGGTTGTGATAAGCTTAGCTTAGCATAAAGACTGGAACAAGAGGCAACAAGCGAGCCAGCTTCTGTCTGGAGTTAAACAATACAACTAGCAACATTTCTAAAGCTGACTACGTAACTTTGGCCATGACAATGAAATGTACACATGACAATGTGTAGTTTCTTTAACAGTTACACACTTCAACAGTTCTCTGGAAAATAAATCAGATGAGTGTATTTCCCACAATGTTTCACTCTTATTTGAATATGCTTAAGACAGTTTACTGTCAAGCAGGACTGTTACCATGTTACTGAAATCTAAGTCAATACGATAACATAATATGTTATGTTAATCAACAATCAATAAGATCCATAATGTTATAGTGGACTGATTCCTATTAGAGTCCTGATGTAAGCTTAGTTTGTTGTTGCTGTTTTTTCTGTCAAATTTATAATCAGTTGACATGAGCTACTAGCTATTTATAATGACCAACAACATTTACATGTTTCTATTGCTGTACATAAACATTTGTATCTTTATACTCATTAGTATATCCTGTGTGTGAACCCAGCCTGATGGTCTGGGTTGTTAGCCTGGTGAAAAATGCTAATGTTTAGCATAGACTAAAAGACTTTTTCCGCCAGGCCTGGAGCCAATCCACGTGCAAGTCCATCCATTCACAACCTGAAAGAGCTCAGACCCAACAATGAGAGGCAGTGGTAGCTATCAGCATGACATACAGAAAAACATCTCAATTTACGAAAACATGTCAAAAAGAAGAGGAATAATCCTGTGATTAAGACAGAGAGGATGTTACAACTTATATTTAGTGAGTAATAATGGAATTCAGTATCTCGTGGTCCTTGTCAGTGGCTATGTTCACACTAGTTTGGACATTGGATTCCATTGTACAGTACATGTATTGCATTGTTGGCTAGTTTATATACACCATATCCTGAGAGAGTAACTTCAAAGCTTTCAACCAAAAGCTGATTAGGTTGTTTTCATTGGCAAAAATGACAACCAACCAGAAACAGTGATTTGGCTTCACGGTGCAGCAATTATGTTTTGAGGGAAAACTTGTTCTCACTGATTACATTTGTTTTTGACATCATTGTAGGGAGGAGGTCAGGTCAAACAAACAGGACTTTTCGTTAAAACCAAAAGGGAAAACATATTTCCCTCAAAATGAAATTAAGAATGCAGTTCAGGTGTATTTGAATGTGTTTGTGTAGGGGACAGGAAGGCACCCTGCATTTAGTTTGTCTTGTGAACTGAATTCCCTCACCGCTCACTCCTCTCGTTCCAAGACTGCAGTAACATGAGCCGGCCAAGGTGCAACACTTTGGTAACGCTGTTTGCCTCGCTCAGAGGTCTTCCTTACCATAATGACACCAGTTTAGAGACAGCAGAAGTCAGAAGGCGGCTGGTGGGACAACAGTTTTGCACTCTGTGGTTCACAATAAAGGTTTAACAGTCCAGACCTGAACTGGGACACAAGACTGTATCCAAATAATGAAGTGAAGTGGTCTCACACCTTCTGTAACACGCTCTGCTTTACATGAATCAACGGTCTGACTTTTTTTTTTCCCTTCTCCAATGACTGGGCACATGTGAACTGTGAACTGATTGATAGATTGTTTAACAGAACTGGAAAAGTTGCCTTGCATTGGAACTATTATTTGTTGAGGGCTGATTGCAGTGTGGATGACCGAACTGTTATTGACTCTGTGAACATGTACAACAGTGACAGTGGACTCATAATGACAGACATCCTTAAGTTTCTGTTTTCCAGTGGTGTCTGTAATAAAATAAAAGTTTGATATCAAGTGTGTCACAGTTTGTACCTTTTTCAAGTTAAAGGACAGAAAGGTTTGGAAATGAGGGATGTGCATCCAATTTCATCCATCATCTAGCCATCTATCATCCATCATCCATCCATCCCCCATCCCTTCATCCATCATTCATCCATCTGGAAAGGGTGCTGAATTTATATAGTTTTTTTTAACACATTTAACTGCTGGATGATTGTTTTTGCAGTCCCTTTTATACAATGAATTTTCAGTCAATGTACCTTTGTCAAAAAAATATTACAAGGAAGGAGGATGATGAAGGAAAGGAATTGCATATGTTTACAGTAGCAGCAATTGAGACTATTATTAGTATATTGAGTGACAGTGACGAGACCTAGTTCTAACATTATAAGACCATTTCAATCTGGATTACTCTTGATCAATGGATCTTTACTAAGGCTAAACACATGTAGCCTCATTGTGGGTGGAAGCAGTGCAACATCCTCAGGGGTTTTGCTCGGGGAAGAGAAGCATAACAGTGAAAAAACCAACAGACAGGAACAGATTTTGTTTAAGACAAATCACTGATGACCTGAATACAGAAAAGATAGATACTGAAAGAAAAGGATGGAGCTGCTACGTAGTAATGATGACTAGGACATTCACTGGTTTGTTGATTTAATAGATATTACACCTCCTTTATAATATTTGTCCTATTTTACCTCCTCTGCCTTGCTCACTCTCCATCTCTCCCTTCTTCTCCTCATCACTGCTGCAACCCTGCAATCTCAGTTGAGTTTCCATGGCAATAACACGGAGGAGAGCCGAGACCCAGCAGACTGGAGGCGGGAGGAGGGAGACGGAGATGTGCTTTATAACACATATCTGAAGAGAAAAGCAGTATTTGTGTGTTTATGTTGTATGTGTTTTTATTTATAGTGTATGTGTGTGTTTGTGCACACAATGAACAAACACACACATACACAATGCACACAATGCAGACAAGGCTTGGATTGGCTGGTCAGAAATTCACCATGGCAACAATGCAAGTGTGCTCAGTATGAGTTCAGCACACTGGAGCTTGAGCGCACGTGCGCGCGCACACACACACGCACACACACACACACACACACACAGTGGAAAGTATCCAGTCAGGTTTTAGGACAGCAGAGCAGCCATTCAGTGTTGCGTCCTCAGAGCCGGATCAGAGGACGCTGTGCAGTCTGCAGGCTTCCAGGATGACCTCCTGTGTGTAATAGTAACACTGCAACTATACTTTCTACACTGTGCAGCCTTTGCAGGTAAGTCACGCCCTCTGTCTCCAGCTGATTAAATTACACCAAAAACAACAGTTACAACTCCTCCTGGCCATGTAGCTGCATAGCTGCACTGGCCCAGACACAGGGACCATGAGACCCAGGAATCTGTCTTTCTCCCTGTCATCTTGATGTCTTGATCAATGACAACCCAAAGGCATGCAGTTGCTTCCATATATGAAAGAAGAGCTGTTGGAACATTACGTGTTAATGTTGTTGCTCATCAGAAACTAATGTCCTGTAGCGTGAGCTAGAATTATGTTATTATATTATATAAAGTGCTCTACAGAGAAGCAAAGTGTAGTTATACATAACGTAAACAAAAGAAGGACCATACATAAAGGCATTGAATACATCAAAATCAAACACATAAAAAATGAGTAAATGAAATTGAAAATAAATAAATAAATAAATTTAAAAACAAACAAACCAGGAGAACAAAATAACTGCATTAACATAAAAATCACAAACGGACATGAAAGGATAACGTCACTTAAGCAATTCTATAAAAATGTGTTATAAGAAGTGATTTAAAAGACGTTATTGATTCTCTTCCGGTAGGTTGTTCCAAAGCCGTGGTCCTGATGACCAAAGCACGGTCACCCTTTGATTCAAGCCTCGACTTTGGAACGGCCAGAGGGGCCAGAGTTAGAGCCAGGAGGGCCAGGAGGGTTAGGAGCGCCAGGAGGGTTAGGAGCGCCAGGATAGCCAGGAGGGCCAGGAGGGTTTGAAGGACCAGAAGAGCCAGGAGGGCCCCACTAGAGGATCTAAGGCTGCAAGCTGGCTCATATGCCATAAACATTTCCATAATGTAATCCGGGGCTAGACCCAGGTGGGCCTTAAAAGTGATCAATAAAATCTTAAAATCAATTCTAAAACCAACTGGGAGCCAGTGGAGAGGCCAGAACTGGAATAATGGGATGCCATCTGTTAAAACCAGTAAGAAGCCTCACAGCTGCTTTCTGGACTACCGTAATTTCCGTACTATAAACCGCTACTTAAAAAAAAAAATATATACACTTTTTTGTTCAACGGTGCGGTGGATTTTTACAGCTAACTGCCACCAGGGGCGCACTATCAAGGAAGCGCAAGAGCGAGACAGACAGTTGGCACCAGGTAACGAGAGCAAAACAAACCAAGTGAGCTCGAATGCAGTACGAGAGACAGTCCGGCCGGAGTTTTTAGAAATGATCTTATTTTTCGTGATAAAACCTCCGTTTTCGTGTAAATGAAAGGCCAAAGCGCATGAATATATATGTGATTCCCCCGTGTAAACGGGGACTTAGAAATGATCCTTTTCCGTGATAAAACCTCCGTTTTCGTGTAAATGGAGGCCAAAACGCATGAATATATATGCGTTAGGATTAATGACTAACTTTTCTGGTATGGTAGTCTGATTATTTTAATACAGTAAACTAATGCATTACTGCACCTTTACTGCTGTGTTGGCACTTTTCGGCAAAGATGCTGGTTATTTTGTTAAGCAGCCGTGTTACTGCACCTTTACAGCCGTGTTACAGGCAAGCACTTTTAAAAACTAATTTAATTTAGCCATTTAACGTTATTGCCTCATCAAGCGCTGTAAGCTTTGTTTTTTGTTATACTTGACTATTACTAGGACTGGATTTTATTTATGTTTTTAATCTGTGATTTGAAGTTTAATTGAATGTCTAACATTACTCCCAGGTTTCTAGCAACAGGTTTTATATAGGCAGACAGGACCAAGTTCACTCTGAATGAGGCTAGTGCTATTATTTGGGGAGTTGAATAGTAGGACTTATGATTTTGAGTTATTAAGTTGTAAAAGGTTTTGTGCCATCCAACAGTTGACGTCAGAGAGACAGTCTACGACAGCAGCTAGGCTCTTTGGATCGCAAGGTCTCAGCGGAAAGTATATCTGTGTGTCCGAGAAGCATGTAGGTTAAAAATAAAATCGGACCTAAAATTGAGGCCTGTGGTACACCACAGGTCATATGTGTTATAGAAGACAGGTGTTTACCTCTGGTGATCGAGTAGGTTATTTCTAAAAATTAAGAGTAAAACCAGCTGCGCAGCCTTGATATCAACACAAGATTATAAGGCAATCGATAAAACAGAAGGATTAAGACACTCAGACGTTCAGCCCAACAGCGACTGGGTAACGGGAGGCAGCCAGAAGGGTAACTGATTCAGCGGGCAGTAGACAAGAGGAACACACATCGTAAACACCAGGCTCTCTGACTGCCCACGTATAGTGATGCGTTGAGGCCCAACAGATATAGGTATAATTTAAACACAGGCACATTAATGATTAGTGTTTTGAACCATGTTGTACTTCATATTCCTTCATAATTTAATCATAAACTCATTAATGGTTAAAATAAGTGGATGAGCACGAGAATAACTACAAAATTTTACGAAAATAAACTCATAAAAAGGATTAAACTAAACTCAAATTTTAACAAAAACATTTTTTTCTTTTATATTCAGAGTTCTTAGATTTTTCTAAAACATCGATATGTTTCTAAGTGACAGGTTTATTAATAAAGTGGTCAAATGAAAAGAATATCCAAAAGAAGATATGCCGACTCTAGACATTGTGCCAAAGAAAATTTAAAAGAAACCACGTTGTCCTTGATAGTTATACACGTTTTAATGAAGAAATGTGTTACAACCTAAAATAAACATCATAGATCACTGCAAGGTTATTTTACCCAGTACCCAATGGTAGAAAACCTAAGAGTTACTGTTCACTTTCATTTATTTATATATGTATTTGCATTATTTGTTTTCAATGCTATAAGCATGCTTTTGTGTGAAAGACAATAGATTTGTAACAATCTTACGGTAGAATGTAGACTTGTTGTGTCTACTACTGGGTTGATAAAACACATTTTATTTTGAGTGAATAACTAACAATAATAAAAAAGAAATAGTGGGTCAAATGTAACGCAGTGATTCTGAGTGTACAGTACAAGTTAAACCATGTTTGTGGAAATGACAGATGGGATTAATAAAAAGTAAACAGAAAAGCATTAAGATAAAATAAGATCATTATTATATATTATATGTAATAACTTAAACTTAAAGAAATGACATGAACATATATATTATTTTATTCAGTTGGAGATAAATATGAGATAATTTATATCCTCCCAATGAGCAGCATGACACAAAAACAAAACTAACCTAAAAAAAACAATTTAAAAAAAGTTAAACTAACTAAATATTAAATACAGCACCTCTCTCTCTCCCCCCCCCTCTCTCTCTCTCTCTCTCTCTCTCTCTCTCTCTCTCTCTCTCTCTCTCTCTCTCTCTCTCTCTCTCTCTCTCTCTCTCTCTCTCTCTCTCTCTCGTTGAACTTTTCCTTTGTGGATACTTCTTGTACGTACTACCAGGATTAACTTGTAAACGCTCTGGAAACAAAGTGTATGAATTGTGAGAATAAAAGTCATGAATACAACTCAGAGCGGTTTGGATGATTCTGTTGAAACACACATCACACTGGCTGACAAATACAGAACAGCAACGACACAGGTTTCATTTTTTACACACACACACACACACACACACACACACACACACCACACACACCACACAGTTCAGCGGTTATAAGGTCAAACATTGCAGTTTGAAATCATTTACAGACCAAACATCTCATCCTGCTTTGAGCAAAGGAAGACACACTTCATGATGATACTCTTCAAATCCACTAAAAGTTTTAACCAATGGCAATGATATATGAATTATAATAATTAACTAACAATCAATAAGAATTACTGCTCATTAGATTCGAAAACAAGCAGTTGAACGGTCGATGTTCCAGCACATCGACTTCTAAAAGAAAACCCTGGCATTCCCTCACACACCATAAGGTGTATAACCTCAATATCATCACATCATTTATGGTAAATGATGTGGTAAAATTCTAGTCTTCCGACCAATCAAAGCACTTTAACACTACATGACATCAAACTGACTATTTTAAGCCACACCGTGATGCTTTACTAAACCTAACCACATGCTTTTGTTGCATTCTGTTTGCTTTCTGTGGCTCGGTGGTCGAGCAAGGTCGTCCTTCAATCAGAGGTTCCATGCCAGCGTGTTTATGGGCAAGACACCTAACCCCCAATGTCTCCTGTACCTGAGCCAACGATCTATGAATGTTAGCTCCTCCTGATGGGCAGGTGTCACCTTAGCTCCTCCCATCAGGGTGTGAATGGCTGAATGAAGACATGTTGTGTTAAAGTGATTTAAGTGGTCGGAAGACTAGAACAGATCTCTACAAGTTCATTTACCATTTGAAATGTAAACACTTATTTAAAACTACCATTGTAATAATTGAGAATGCGGTTTAGCTATATGGGAATGTAACTTTGAAGGAATTAGGGTTGGCCACAAATGCAAAGTCTCTAGCACTTCCTGCATACAATCCTACTAAATAAGAGGTGTTGTTATCCCGTTAGTATAAAGTACACCTCTTCTAGAAGCTGAAAAAGATAGAGAAGCAGGCCTCTGACCGTAAAGTCCTTGGTCTTATTCCCAGCAATGGCAGGAGCAATCCAAGTGGGAAAGTATAACCTTGACCTTGTTATATTCACAAAACAAACCTCCATGAGGCATTAATAGAAAAGGTTCACCTGTAATGATGAACACTTTCCAGACCATCATCACTAACCGTGAACTTCCTGGGTCTGAACTGCAGTCAGTCTAAGTCAGCTAGCTGCTGGCCAGCGATCCCGCCATGCGGCATCAATGATGCTTCTGTATTGGGCTGACCAACTGACAGCAACGGGCCCTGTTCTGATTGGTTGATTCGTCTCTGGAGGAGGAACTCTGACTGACTGATGGTGGGAGGACAAGGACTGTCATCGAGCTGAAGCAGGCGCTGTCTATCAGCAGACGGGCGTTTGAAGTACTGACCCTCCAGATCCTGTCATTGAGAGACATACAGTTCGTTGTGAAGTCTGCAGTTGTGGGTTTGATTTGACTTCTGGACGTAACAGCCTTTTGCCCAATACAAAACTATAAAAGGGAGAACATCATGGGAATCTAGGCGGTGTCTGTCTTTACATTATTATGGTATACTAGCCATGACAATCAAAACCAATGTCCCCTTACATTTATAAAGCACTTGGTAAGATTCAACAAAATATCAGGAAAATTGAGAATTCTGTATACCAAGAAGTCAGAATTCTGATTATTGATTACTTTTGCAATCTCCACTGAAAGTTAAAAGACTGTGTTCCGTACCTGTGAGAGAGAGGCTAAGCTCTGTGTCCTGATGGGAAGGACTGCTGGATCCAGCCTCTCTGGCCAATGAGGATTCAGGGTGCTGAGAGGTGAGGGGCGGGACAATGAATGAGACACACACTGACTTCCTGTTTGAGGAAGGGCAGAGGAGAAAGACTGCATAGATGTTTGAGGAAGGGGTGAGGAGGTGAAGGTGTCCTTGGGGAACTGTGGGGAAGAAAACAGTGACTGATATGAAGATTGGATGAGAGGGGCGGAGCCAGTCAGGTGGAAGATAGAGGAACCCAAATCCAGAGAGTTCAGTTCTGGTTCAAGTTGTTGATCTTGCTTTTTATTGGACAGTAGCTGCTGGGAGTTGGTTGGTGATTGGTCAGTGGGGGAGGCGGGCGTTGGGGGTGTTGGTGTCAGGGTGCTGTAGGAGGGTGGGATCATCTGCCTCTGCAGCAGCTGCATGATGGTCCCGATGTCTGCTGACATATGATGCTCTAACCTGAAAAACACAAAATAAAATAATTTATAAATAATGCTAAGTTATAGTAAAGACCACTGCAGTGCTTTTCCGTTCCCGACATGAGTTTCCTGAAGCATGATGACGGCAACAAACCAGCATTGATGTTATTTCATGCTTATTTATTGCTCAGCTTTTTTAGGCTGTTTGTGTGTTTCTCTCCTGCAGCAGAACACGGCGTGTGGTCAGAGGACCTACACAGCTGTCCTCCGACCGCATGCCACATAAACAGCTGTAACGCCTTCTGATGCAGGAGAGAAACACACAAACAGTCTGAAAGACCGCTGAGCAATACATAAGAAACATGGATGCTGGTCTGTTGTACTCATTGTCTTTTAGAAAACTCAAGTTGGTAACGGAAAAGTGCTACAGCTGTCGCTGCGTGCCGATGCTGCGTGCCGATGCTGCGTGCCAATGCTGCGTGCCGTTGCTGTGTGCTGTGCTTCCTGCTGGCATATCTTTAGAATTACGTCGCAAAGCGTTAACTTTTGAAAAATTACGGTAATTTGAATTTGGCATGTCACTTTCTGTCACCTGAGTATTAGAGTTGTAAAAAGAGCTGACAGCTGCATCTAGAGTATTTCTCCTCGGCATAACGAACGCACATCAGACCCACGGGACTGCGGCGTTACGCGCGCTCATGTCATGTGACATATGGGGTTTTGCCTGCCAGCCTCCTGCCAGCTTCCTTTATTAAGCCCTTTTGTTACAATGAGTGGACCAAAAAAAAAAGAAAAGTCCACAGTGAGTGCCGAGTGTTTAACGAGTGGACTGCTGTACTTTTTTTTTTTTTTACAGAAGTACAATCAAAGGCTGTGTGTCTTATTCGCCAACAAAGAAGTGTGTTCTGTAGCAACATGATGTGTGTATATCTTTAGCCAGCACAGCACATACATGGACCTCACAGGGATGGAGGAGACATTTTGGCTCAAGTTAAATGGACAATATTTTGTATTTTTTTGGTGAATGAGAATAAAAGTGAACTTAAAGTGTATGTTTATCTTTTCTGTGGCCCAAACAACAAGGTGATATAGAGGTAACTCTGCTTAGATGTTGAGTTTACTTGTCCTGGCATTTGTAACTTGTAATCTGACATGCATGTAACGCTTCTCCACTATCAAGTGATGTTGAAGCCCTGTTTGACCCACCTGGCTATCTGTCTCTGCAGTCCCTCCAGCCTCTTCTCTAACTCCACCTTCTGCCTCCGAGGGATGGCAGACGAAGGAGGAGGAGCAGGAGGAGTGCTGGAGGGACAGTGTGATGAGGAGCAGGGCACCTCCTGGTATCTCTGCTCCTCTGCACTCTCTGAGCCCCAGAAGCTGAAGAGACTGGACACTCCTGAGAACACACACACAAACATAGTGTGACACACACAGAGCTAAACACTGTCTTGTTTGGTCTCATGGGCTTTGAATGCATCTCTCCACTTTCCTGTTAAAGGGTTCCAGGTCTTCGCTCTCGTAACCGGGTGGTTTGGGGCAGCAGCAGGACTGATGGAGGTCTGAGGAGGGCGGGTCTCCTCTGGGTCCTCCCCTTCATCATCACTGCTAAAGACAGGGCTATACCTACAAAGGCAATTAGTTCACTTGTCTTTTGCAATGAATGGAATATGTTTTACAGGAGGGAAAGTCTTACAATGAATGGTTATGATGGTCTCTGTTGCTGTCCGCACGCTGCTCACAGCAACTGGGTGGTCTGGGACAGGCCCCTCTCGCCCTTCCTGCTGAGATCACGTCACCTGACAGGCACACACAAACAATCTCTGCAAGTTTATGTGAATGTAACTGTGTGGTTTTATTGTGCAGCTGTATTTGCTTTATTGGTATTCTACACTCGCTGTTCTACTTTCTCAACAGTAGGTGTCAGTGTGAGACTGGAGGATTGTAGTGAGCAACCGACGCTCTGCTGTTCACCAAAGGCCACCAGGTCTTTCCTGTATTTCAGAGTCAAAAACTAACTTCCTGTTGTTGGTTCAATATTTCTGAGGAATAATGTTATTTAATGTGAGAGGGTAAGATGACTATATAGTATATATATATATATATATATATATATATATATATATATATATATATATATATATATATATATATATATATATATATATATATATATATATATAACTATACACAGAGTTCTGGCAGTAAACTGCATTATGGCCTGTTAAGAACTGTGTTGGTTTCAGGATAGCAACTTTAGTAAGGTTTAGTCCAAGTGAGACTTGACTGTTTTGAGAATGAATGAGAGGAGGAAGAGGTAAGCCCCATTCCTTTGTGTCAGGAGAGCTGTGTATGAGAGCTGCAACTGGAAACCTGCAACATTTAAATCTCAAACGGGATTAAATGTATTCGTTAACAATCCTACTTAAAAAGTAGACTGAACAAACCCAGAGATCTGCTAACCCCGTCCTCCCTCATAAAATCAACGTCTGGCCAGAGGTTCAGGCAGCAAATCCTCTCTGATCTGAACCACCTGACCTCTGACCCCTGAAGTTGTGTGCATGCGTGACGCTTCACCTGTGTGAGAGGAAGACAGCGTGTGTTTCCTGAGGGGTCTGCTAAACCCCTCACAGACAGAGTCTCCTCCACTCACAACACATCCATTCCCCACCTGCAGACAAAGGGGAACGGAGGGAGAGGGGGAGGGAGGGGGACAGAGAGGGGAGAGAGAGAGAGAGAGAGAGAGAGAGAGAGAGAGAGAGAGAGAGAGAGAATGTAAGAGAGGAAGAGCGCGAGAGAGGGTGGGGGAGAAAGAGAAGGGGAAGGTAAGAGGGAGGGAGAGAGAAAGGGAGAGTGGGAGATAGAGGGAAAAAGGGTGAGAGGGAGATAGAGAACGGGTGAGAAATAGAAAGGAAGAGAGGCAAAGAGAGAGGGAGAGGCAGAGGGAGAATTGCAGAGGCAGAGGGCAGAATCTGTGAGCTCCAGAGAGAAAGCATGGTGTGTGTATATATATATATATATATATATATATATATATATATATATATATATATATATATATATATATATATAGTTACATTTTATTCAACCTCTGGTTTGAGAAATGATGCATTTTATTGGTTTATTGTTTCATTCAGCAAAAAAAGGAAGTGTATAAATGGTACTTTTCATCCCTATTCCTATGTCTTTACATCTGTTGGGGTCTGCATTTTTAGAAAGTGGTTAAGAGCGCTGGAGCAGCCATTGTGATTTTACATCCAGTAAAGTTATTCTTTTTGCCAGTGACAGGCTCAGATTGTTAGTGTCTGACAGCATTATGGACAGACCTCTTCAGAAAAGGAGCTATAATCTAGTGGGAGGGGACGACAGAGGAGAAAGTGGAGTGAAGGTTGTAGACTGCACGGTCAGAGTTTGTTGTGTTGGAGTACAAAAGGCGCAGGTGTTATCTCAAATATTTTCAGTGTTATAATTGAATACTAAAATGATTTAGACAATGGGGATGAGGTCTTTGAATTCAATAACTGGCTGTATTTATCTGAGTCAGAGAGAGAGAGAGAGAGAGAGAGAGAGAGAGAGAGAGAGAGAGAGAGAGACTCTCTCTCTTTTAGGCACCATCAGCAGTGTGTCTTAATATTAATAGCTCGAAAAGCACACACCGGTCAACGCCATGAGAGTGTTTCAGGAGAGACTCTCTGTACATTATTATGATATCATGGCAGCGCATTGTGAGCAGCAGCTGAACTCAGATGCTGGGATTCACAGTTATAGCTTTACAGTGTTTACATAACAGACTTACACAATTAATTCATGGAGAAAAGTAATTTAGGATATTTTAAAAATGTAATGTTTCATATAAGACATATTTCATTACATTGTGACTGTAAGGTTGAAGTTGTGCTTTTTGAGCTGAATGGAATTATCACAAGTCGGCGTTGTAGTTTTATCGATTCATATTTTCCCCTGTCTTCAATCAAGAGGGGCTGTAACATACGTCTCTGAGATTGAAGGTGATCTCCAGGTTGGACCAGAAATATTCACAAAATTCAGGATACATGCCCAGAACCTGCAAACACAAATAACAATAAATCAGCACTGCGTTGAAAAGTGAAAAAAAGATATCCAGCACAAACAAAAACTGATGTTTCGAGAAAAAATATGTTTTCAATAAACTTACGGTTTCGATGAATTACATTCAACAACTAATACCTGCTTAGTTATCGGGCGTTCAATGACGTCCCCAAAACCTGGGGTTATAGATGAAAACGTAAAGCATGCGGTACCTCCAGCATGTCCTCTCTTTGGATCTTGTGCAGATCACAATACGTCAGAGCTCTGACATCCGCACTGGATTTTCCTGGCAGAGCGAACAGATTAATGGGCTCTCCAAAGATATCATTCTTCCCTGGAGGAGAAAAATCATGTCCATCAGTGTTTATTTCTTCATGTAAGAGACATTACTGACTCGATGAGTCTTCCACTTAATGAAGCCACTAGCATATAGCAGCCTCACTAGCATATAGCAGCCTCACGAGCATACAGTTGCTTCACTAGCATATCAGCCTCACTAGCATATAGCAGCCTCGCTAGCATATTGCAGCCTCACTAGCATACAGCAGCCTGATTAGCATATAGCAGCCTCACTAGCATACAACAGCCTCACTAGCATACACCAGCCTCATTTACACCTACCAAGTATAGCTATCACCACGTCTCCTTTGAGGATCTCTATGGATCCTCGAGAGATGAAGTACAGAGCTGATATCAGGTCTCCAGTGTGAACTAGGGTGTCACCAGGAGGAGCGTGGGTGGTCTTAAACCTCATGGCCAGGGCCCTGAGGCAGCCCTTAGTAGATCCTAGAAAACATATTAACAACAAATACAATGTGTTGGTCTGATAAGAACATGTCGTGTGGTATTTTCTTAAACCAGGTTGCGAAGCTGACAGCTGAATTGCTTCTTCATTCCCCAGCAAGAGGATTGTGTGTATGAAGCGTGCACTGCTGTATTAGTAAGAAATGTCAGCGTGAAGTTACTATGACAATATGAAGATGACAACATTTTAACTTTTTTCTTTTGCTGATGATTCTGGTTGCTTTAAAGATGATGAAGAAGATTATTCTTATTCTAAAATATAGTTCCATTAGTACAAGCTTTTTGTTCAGGCAGGAGAAGAATAGCACTTCATGGACAAACTCGTAAGGAAGGCCAGCAGCGTGCTAGGGTGTCCACTGGATACTGTGTAGGTGGTGGGGGACAGGAGGATGATGCTAAACTATCACCCCTGATGAACCAGGCCTCACACTCCATGCAGGACAACTCCCGATGTTTGAGGGAAAGGAACCACAAGTCCTTCCTTCCTGCTGCTGTCAGGCTGCACAATAAACTGGGCTCACAATAGGCCATATGAATCATTTGAACACTTTTAAACACTTGAATTCAGTCACCTGGTGCAATATATAATACGTTTAAGTACTTTTATACACATTTAATTTTTTTTTAAATGTTTATTCCGTCTGTTTATTTAATATTCTTCTCACTGTTTGATTTTGATTTTGTTTATATTATATTACTTGATTTTTGATCTTTATTTACTTGTGAGCAATGGTGCTGTAATCTTGTAATTTCCCCATTGAGGAATTAATAAAGGATTATTTTAATTTGTCCCATTAGAGTACTTCTCACTTGTTCAATGCTTATTTTATACTTAAGTCATGGCCAGATTGCACAGTTTACACCTTCATTACTTCCTCTATCCTCATGTGTCTTATTGTGTATTTCAACTATTTATTTAAAAATTGTTAACAAAAATACCATGCAGAATAGCACATGACAGAATAATATGATATTATTGCATTATGATAATAACTGCATTAATGTGTACGCCAACTGACCCGTCCACCATTTCTCTATCGTAGGAGGCAGATCATAGAAAGACTTCTCAGTATGATGTAGTCCAATTCCATTCCAACACTAACTATGACCTCTATGATAAATATTTCAGAGAAATCTCTTCACAACCTCAAGAAAGACTTCTTTCATCGTCAGAACTAATCATTGGCGCTATTTTTCTCACTTCAATTTGTGCCAAAGGTGTCTTGTTAAACATGTAATTGTCATGAGAGTCTTTTGAGAGCTTTAAGATTCTTCCCCCCAGGTAACTTCATTGGCATTTGCCATTCACCCACCAGATGCCCTCAGACTTTCCTTTCTTTCTCTTCCTTTCTTTCACCATTCTCCTCTTCAGCCCTGGAGCACTTACACAGGCCTCTTTCCCCCTCTTTCTACCTGCCTGCCTGTCTACCTGCCGTCTACCCGTCTGTCTTAGTGCCAGCCTACCTGTCTGGTAGTCTACCAGCCTGTGCACCTGCCTGTCTTCCTGCTGTCTACCTGTCTACCCACCTGTCTACTTAGCCGTCTAGCTGTCTGCTTGTCTGTCTGTCTGTCTGTCTACCCCTTTACATGCTTGTGTACCTGCCTGTTTACCTGTCTACCTGCCTGTTTACCTGCCTGTCTACCTGGCGTCTATCTGTCTACCCGTCTGTCTAACTGCCAGCCTACCTGTCTGCTTGTCTACCTAACCTGTCAACCGGCTTGTCTACCTGTCCACATGCCTGCCTACCTGTCTGCTTGTATACCTGTCGTTATATATTACTAAGGACTTATAGATGATGCACCAATGTTAACATGTACTTTATAAATGTGTTTTAATACTGCTAAAGTGAGGACTGTCTATACTTTACAAAGCATTAATAAATGACATTGAAAGGCCAGTAGAGCCTCAAAGTAACACACGTCTCAGTTATCTTCACAACAGAAAATGAAAATATACACAACACAAAGAGATAAAGAACATTAATATATTAATAATACATCAATATGATGGTGATGGGGGTGATACCCGTCAGCAGCAGAGTATTGAATGTGATTCATAGTTTGCCAGCACATTCATAGCAAACTATAAAACACTGGTGCCACTGACAGGCATCGCCTCAGTGCATCACCTAGCTGGAGTTCTTTCTGACCCGATAATGTGAAGTATGTTACCTTTAAAAGCCTTAAAGTTTTGCAGCAGTGACCTGTTGAGGTGGAGACAAATATCTGCCTGGAGACACTCCGGGAAGCCTTTTAAAACCTGGAGATGGGGACATGAAGAGAGGACACTGGGTGGTTAAAGTAAAGGAAACACCTTCCCTTCAAGAGGAAGAGAAACAAAGCCATACAATCATATGTGTTGATATTGAGTTGTTCACGCATGTGACATGATCCTACTGATCTATAAAACTTTGGTAATTTGGTTCCATGTTGCATATTTCTACTTGTGTTAGTACTCATGTGCTATCTAAATTTAAGTAAGTAATGTTTTCATACATGTGAGAATATTACTTGGATTAGAAATATTGTTTCTTTTGAAATCAAAATATGAGTTTTAGCATGCAAGCTAACATACCACATGCTGCATCTGAATACTTAGAATAAAGCCTCCCACACTTACAGCGTTCATATCTATTCCATTGGTGTAGGACCAGGCGTGTTGGAAATACTCCTCGAGCCGCTGCCTCAGAGGGTTGGGGATCTGGTGGAAGCGGATGAACTCTCGGACCCTCATCATCTGGGCATGGTAGCGAGCCGTACCGGAGTACAGCCGCTGGATGATGGCTGACACGTTACCGAAGATGCTGGCATACATCAGAGCTGGAGAGAAGATCACATCACATACCTTTAATTCAAACAAAGAGTTTATTATAATAATTAGACTAAAAATGCATGCGTTCCATCCCCGTTAATGAAAAGGAAAAGCTGTAAATATTTGTATAATATCTGTTCACATTCAGAATTCTCAGTATAAACACGGTAAGCAGGCTCAAATCATTTATTTGTTAAATGTTTGGTATTACTTCTTCAAGCACACTCTTGATGCTATTTGGAGTCTTGGAGAGTTTTTTTCATCTGAATGTAATGTTGAACTTTTCATCCAGAACGTTTCCTTGGCATAACAATGTTACTTTGTTGAGTCAAAAATAATTCCTCCTGCCTTCAGAAAGAGTTCTTCTTTGAAAGCAAACTGTTGCTGCAGCTTCACTAGTTGTGTCCAGACGGTTGTGTTTGTGGAGCTCACCTCCTACCAGCATGACGCAGATGGAGAAGATCTTCTCAGAGTTGGTGTTTGGCGAGACGTTCCCGAAGCCGACGCTGGTCAGACTACTGAAGGTGAAGTACAGCGCTGTGACGTATTTATCTCTGATGGACGGACCTGAGCCGGCGATGGAGTCATTGTACGGCCTCCCGAGCTGCTCACCCAGATTATCCAACCAGCCAATCCCGGCCGAGGTAGAGCGCTCCACATTCCCTATGGCATACCTGTGGGAAGAAAAGCTGTCAAATGCACCTTTACACACTCTGAAATAAAATTATTTTCACTCTTATGATCTTGTTTATAAAAGAAGTCCAGTAAGAAAACAGTATTTGAACGCTTTTTTTAATGGAAGGCATGTAATTATATATTATGATGACAACAAAATAATGTTTTATCCACAATGTATTCCCTATCAAACTGTGATATGTCATATGATGAGTACATAACCAGAGCAAGTGAATCCGATTTGCTCAACTTGTAAGGAATTTCCAAATCCTTTCCTATTATTTATAAAAACAGTTGTAATACATTTCTACAGCTGATGAAATATCCTTTTCATTACAAAAATCTAAAAAGCTCACCTTTTTGGGGGGAATGGAATAACTAATAAAAGCCATAATAATTAAATTCACTTTATTTTGTATAGCCCAAAATCACAAATACTAAATTATCCTCAGAGGGCTTTACAATCTGTAAACATAACATCCTGTCCCAGAACCTCACATCGGATCAGAAAAAAATTCCCCAAAAACAAGAACCCTTTAAGGGGGAGAAAAAGGGAAGAACCCTTCAGGAGAGCAACAGAGGAGGATCCCTCTCCATGCATGGACAGACGCAATAGATGTCATGTGACCAGAATAAACAACGTAACAGCGTTACAACATATTACATAAATATGACTATAATGCTAATACTAAACATATAAAGAATAATTTTCCATTTTTCTGACAAACAGCATGACGTCCTTAAGGACAGTACGCTCTGTATACAACACATTTCATCATCTCTCACATTTCAGGATTTGTAGTAGGGACTTTTGTTAAGATGAAGACCCAATAAAGTGAATACATAAGTGATATGCTCATATATAAACAGCATTCAGTTATAGTTTAAAGAAATAAAAGTGACTGGCTTTAGACTTTTTTTAAATCTGTCTCACTACCTTATTTTATTGGATAAGTTTCATACACACTAAACCTGTCCCAGCTAAATACTTGGTTACAGACTGTAATGTCTAAAACAATTCATCAGCTTCAGGAAATAGTTGAGATGGTTGTATCAGTGTTATCCATGTGCTTAAATTTTGATTAAACATATCAATAGCAATACTATATTAACATTATTAGTAATGGTGTTCACTATTGTGTTATTATACAGATGTATCCAGTCTTGTATTATTCTCTTGTTTTTCTATCTTTACACTTCATGTCTTGATTCCTCCCAACAGGAGTGAATGGATGTCTGGTTGTTATATGAATGCAGATCTACGGTCTACAATGTAAGGTGTAAACACTGCAGGAGGAAGCAGAGCACAGTACCAGATGCAGGCCAGCCAGTGGGCGATGAGGGCAAAGGTGCACATGAGAAGGAAGAGGACAGCTGCACCGTATTCTGAGTAGCGGTCCAACTTCCTGGCTACACGAACCAATCGCAGTAACCGAGCTGTCTTCAGTAGACCAATCAGGGTGGTGGTCTGTTGCGGGACAGAGAGCAGCAATGTGACTCAATGTATAATGTCAGTGAACTAAAGCTGAATGACAATATCAAATCAATTGCTCCCAGATGTTTCTTTCTCCTGTTTCTCTTGTGCTCCTTGTTTCCCTTTAATCCCAAAAGTCTTTCCGTCCTGCTGTTTACCCAAACCTCCGTATCCTTATCTTCCCCTCCCTCCCTTTCCCTCCCTCCTCCCTACCTCTCCCTCTCCACCTCCCCTAACCACCTCCTCTCCTGAGCGGTAGATGAGGAGGTCAAAGGGAATGGCTGCCACCATGTCGATGAGGAACCAGCCTTTGAAGTAATGGACTGCAATCCGAGCAGACTGGCTCACCACCTGAGGAGACACACACTGACATTCACTCATTCGTGTCTCACAGCTCCACAGCCTTATCAAAGCACAACACAGATTTGCTCTTTTATCACCGCATCAGCTGTGGCCAGAGACATTGGTACTGGTTAGAGTTTGAAGATCAAAGGTCAAGGTCATTGTGACCTCATGTTGGCCTCATTGTCGCAAAACCTCAGGAATGTTTTGAGCCAAGTTCTTCTGATTTGACACAAACTGATTAGAATTTGGTGATCAAAGATTAAGATAACTTTGACTACTCAAGAATTCTAGAATTCCTATGGCAATTTCACACTGCACACACACTGATCATCACAGGTCATTTGTTTGTCCCTGAACCTACTAGTAAGTGAACTGGTCAAAACAATTCATTAGTTAATCATCAACTTGTGAGCATGCATTGCTCACTCCTGGCATGACATTAGGTCAGTGTGAGAAATTCCAACGAAGATAATAGCAGATTCCTGTAACACCAGCTCTGAAATACCAAAGAGCGGGACATAAATAACTACAACGTGCATTTGAGAGCTACGTTCACAATGTCCTGTGGGAGGAGTGCTGTGAATGAAGAGGCCATTCGATACTTCATCCATCCCAACGCAAGCAGCACAGACATGTCTAGACAAGTCAGAATAAGAACAAACTCATACAGGAATAACAATGTTCCTCTATGTCAAGTCAATGCATTTGTTTTACACAATTACATTTAGATTGAGTATCATAACCAGAAGAAAGCTGAAGTCTGCTGTTCATCAGCTGATAATTATTCATCTCTTCCCAGACATCAGCAGGTGCTCAGCTTGTAGCTTGGAGGGTTTTGTCTTTCTGTAGCTCTTCTCAGGCTCCTCTTCTCACAACATCCCTGATGATCCTTAGATGGTACCAGTAATGTTCTAAGTGGTTTTGATCCCCTGCTGTACATATCCCATGACAGTTTGTAATGTTTCCAATCAGGATGCGTTCTATTGCTCCTCTGTCAGAGTTAACAAGAACTTGGCACATTCATTCAGCCTTCTTAAGGTTCCTTTAATAATTCTCAATTATTATTATTATTATAATCTATCGGTTTTCGGTCCAGGGTCCACAGACCAGGGCGTCTGTTTCGGGACCTCTGACATATGTCACATGATATATGTCATGACAGAGACACACTGATCATCAAAGAAGGAAGCATAGGTATTGAAAGCGCAGTAGACTCATCACTGCCACAGCATCCTCAGACCGGCCAGCCGAACCAGACTTGTGTAGCAAATGGGCGACAGTTAACTCTAATCCTAACAATAAATGATCCCTGAATCCTTGATATCTACTTGCCGTTCAACATGCTTGTCAGGCCTCGATTGCAAACAATGAAATGAACAGTGGCCATTCATTGGTCTCCTGAGTCAAAGTTCTGTGAGACCCTAACCCTCCTTCCTCTCTATGCAGACTGATGTGGACTTTGATTTGACATCTTTGTGATACTGGGATCCCTCCAAATGTAATTGACAAGGGTTAGGCCTTCTTTTACATTAAGGGTTAGGGCTATTTTACATTAAGAGTTAATGCTATTTTACATTAAGGGTTAGGCCTTATTTTACATAAAGAGTTACGGCTATTTTACATTAAGGGTTAGGGCTATTTTACATTAAGGGTGAGGCCTTATTTTACATTAAGGGTTAGGGCTATTTTACATTAAGGGTAAGGGCTATTTTACATTAAGAGTTAATGCTATTTTACATTAAGGGTTAGGCCTTATTTTACATAAAGAGTTACGGCTATTTTACATTAAGGGTTAGGGCTATTTTACATTAAGGGTGAGGCCTTATTTTACATTAAGGGTTAGGGCTATTTTACATTAAGGGTTAGGCCTTATTTTACATATAGAGTTACAGCTATTTTACATTAAGGGTTAGGGCTATTTTACATTAAGGGTTAGGGCTATTTTACATTAAGGGTTAGGGCTATTTTACATTAAGGGTAAGGGCTATTTTACATTAAGGGTAAGGGCTATTTTACATTAAGGGTTAGGGCTATTTTACATAAAGGGTTAGGGCTATTTTACATTAAAGGTTAGGGATATTTTATCATATGGGAACATAATATTTGGGAGACCATGAAGGCTGTAATCACACACTCAGTTCACTTCACCTCATCATTGGAGTTAACATATGTGGTCCTGAAGTTAATGATGATGTCAACAATGAACATGATGTCCACGATAAGATCCACCACGTTGAGGGGAGAGCAGGAGTAACCACAAGTCTGCATGGCTGCTTCCTCCTGGTCACTAAAGACACACATAGCAATGAATAAAGACATGGCTTTTGCTCCAAGAGAAAATGAAACCTCCACATTTGATACGGATAATGATGTCACAAGGATAACACAGACTTTAAGACAAGTTGATACAGACTTTGCAAATAATATCCACATATGTATAGATTCCTCATCAACATTAAAACACTTTTGCACATTTGATTTTCTAATCCAAGCCTAATATTGTGACATGCAAATCATTCTAATATTTTTTTAGCTTTGTGTAGCAGAGGAATGGTCACGGGGTCATTTCAGTTATTGTGTGTCTATCGTGAGAGTAATTATTCTTTTTTGAGTGTGGTGTTTTCTTTTGGTTCTTTTCTGCTTTGCTGGCAGGCAAACAAGGCACTCTCCAAACACACCTGAGGCGCATCACATGATCACATGAGAGACATCAGAGCAGAGAGACAGCAAACTATTGGGAGGCGAGGAAGGGGACAAACAGCTGAGCGGCAAAGTGAAGGTAGACCCCATCCCATAATAAAGTTAATGACGATGATGTTATATATCCATATGTATACATATATATATAAATATATATAAAAATATATATATATACATATATATATATATGTATATATATATATATGTATATATACATATATGTATATATAAATATATATATATATATATATATATATATATATATATATATATATATATATATATATATATATATATTATATAGATATATGTATATATAGATATAGATATAGATAGATATATATATTTTAATAAAAAGAAGCCCAAGCCTAAATATTTTTAGGTACACAATTCTCACACACTACAATTGCATTTACAGATAGATGCTAATAATAACAGAAAGTTTTTTTCCCCATGTAATATTAACTAGCAGCTACATCCCTCTAGTAGTTCCAGCTGCAACACTCTTTTCAAAATTATACTTTTTTACAGAATTTCTAATCCCATTACCTCTTTGATTCCTGACCACCTTTGGGGGGAAAACATTGAAATATTTTTTTGTGACATCTTGTTGTGCTACTACTACCCAAAGACAGCAGCTTGCTGTTGTCAAATGCGCCTGCTGCCTCACGCCGCTGTTTTGGGTGAATGACGTCACTTGCGAATTGGAGGTGTTAACACTTGTGTGCCAAAGCCAAAGTAGTGGCTTTAAAAAAACAAAAAATCATAATTGTTACCTGTCCAAAAACACAATTTTATCGAAGCATTAACATGAGATAACCGTAGTTTGAGGATGTGATCTTAAAAAATATTATTTATTTTTTTTGAAAATTAATATTCGGGGCTAATCAAAAAACATCCGTGGCTTTGGGGGAAAAGTGTCCCTGGCGACAGTGTCACAGACCAACACACTCATATTTTGGCTATACAAAATAAAGTGAATATTCTGCCCTAAACATTTCCTTCTTTACTACATTATTAAACAGTAAGACGTAATCCCTGCAAGAAGACAATATTGGGAATGTGTGTATGTTGCTGGTTTTCTGTGCTCTAGATAAGGACCTAACCTACTCAGAACTCTACAAACAGTGCATTGTCCCCATATCAACACCTTTTGTACCAGCTCATTGCTAATATTTAGAACTGTGAAATTATGAAGCAATTAAGGGAGTAAGTGTAACCGTAATGTATTTTTGACTTTCATCTAAATAAGGAATTAGCTCATTCAGCCTGTATTAGAATACTAAATCTCTGAAAAAGCTATCAATTTGGACGTTTTGCTCATGAAAAGTTCATTTAAATATTGAAATATGCAATGTTTGGTTACGGTAAAGTATGTCATTGTCATTCTTATCTCTGCTGACATGTTGCGTCTCCAACCAAAAGGTAAGGCGACTTGATAACAAGCTAGGTGGTCGAAAGTATCATCCTTCCTGTGTGGACGAGCAGTAGCAGTATGAAAAATCTTACATCCTAATAATCAACTCATACAGCTGTATTATGTCAATTTCCACGAACCTCAGTAGAAATGTAGCAGAATAAGGAGTGAATATGGCTGTATAAATGACCAGGAGCAAAATGACCCAGTCCCACACAGCTTTGAAAGGACTGTAGTGAAGGATGGTCCACTTCTGGATCCTGGGAGTCTGCAGTTTATACTCGGGTAACACATCAGCACCCAGAGACAGCACCTAGAGGGAAGAGAGACGAATGCGTTAGTTGTTTCAACGCATATTTATTCAGGTTTTTCCTCAGCCACCTCCCCTCTGTATTGATGAGGTGTCATGGTCCCTGCTGTACTCCTCTCCCCTTCTGATGTCCTGCCGGTTTTCCCTTCTCTGTGTTTCCTGTTGATCCCAGTTTGTCCTGTGTGGGTGTGTCTGCCTAGGCGTGGCCTTCCCGTCTTGCTGCCAATTGACACACCTGCAATTCATTTCCCTCATCAGCCTAAAATAAACCATTGTGAGATTATTTGGCTCAACATAATTTCTTCCCCTAACTCCCCTCTAGTCCTGGGTTATCCCTGGTTAAGGTTGCATAACCCACATTAATTGGTCTGCAGGGAGAGTGCTTAGCTGGAGCAATTTCTGATTCTCGGCCTGCTTGCAGTCAGCACTGCCTCGTGCAGAGGTCCCCACATTACCACCAAGCCCTCAGCCCCCTGACCTGTCCTCCATCCCAGCTAGGTATCACGATCTAGAGACGGTGTTCAGTAAGGACTTGGCCCTCTCATTACCTTTTCACCACCCTTATAACTGTGCCATAGAGCTCCTCCAAGGCGCTCCTCTCCCATCTAGCCGGCTTTATAACCTGTTCCGTCCTGAGAGGGAGGCCATGGAGAAATAAATCTAGGAGTCATTGGCAGCAGACAGTCAGACCATCCTCATCCCCTGTTGGCGCTGGATTCTTTTTTGTTTCCAAGAAAGACCACTTTCTGCGACCTTGTATGATCGTCGATTTAAACAATATTACCGTAAAGAACATGTAAGCCTTATTGCTAATAAATTCTGCTTTTGAGCCTCTCCAAGGTGCTACGGTTTCCACAAAGCTAGACCTCAGGAATGCATATCATCTGGTCAGAATCAGGGAGGAGGACGAATGGAAAACTGGCTTTAACACCCTACTCGGACATTTTGAGTATCTGGTAATGCCTTTCAGTCTCACTAACGCCTCCGCTGTTTTTCAAGCCTCGGTTAATGATGTGCTAAGAGACTTCTTCCATCGTTTCGTCTTTGTTTACATGAACGACATCCTTATTTTCTCTCAGAACATGTCCGACCATGTCGCCCATGTCCGCCAGGTCCTCCAGAGACTATTGGAGAACTGGCTCTTCGTCAAGGCAGAGAAATGTGAGTTCCATGCTGGTTTAATGGGCTTTCTGGGGTACATCGAGAGTGGGCAGTTAAGGGCCGACCCAGAAAAGATCAAGGCAGTGACAGAGTGACCACGACCCTCCAACCGAAAGCAGCTACAGCGCTTCCTGGGCTTCGCAAATTTCTATCGCCGGTTCATCAGAAACTACAGCAGGGTTGCAGCTCCCCTAACCAGACTCGCGTTCACCTCCATCCCCTTCGCTTGGACCCCTGAGGCGGAGTCTGCTTCCTCCAACCTAAAGGGTAACTTAACCTCAGCTCCCATCCTAATATAGCTTGATTCTTCTCGACAGTTCATTGTGGAGGTGGATGCTTCAGACAGTGGAATGGGGGCAGTCCTTTCGCAATGCTTAACCTCCGACCAGAAACTCCATCCCTGTGCCTTTTTCTCCCATCGCCTCTCCCAGCCGAACGTAACTATGACATTGGCAACAGGGAGTTACTCTCAGTCAAGATTGCGTTGGAGTGGAGGCACTGGCTGGAGGGAGTAGAGCAACCTTTTGTGGTTTAGACCAATCTGTACTGTCATGGTCTCTGCTGTACTCCTCTACCCTTCTGGTGTCCTGCCCGTTTTCCCTTCTCTGTGTTTCCTGTTGATCCAAGTTTGTTCTGTGTGGGTGTGTCTGCCGGGGCGTGGCCTTCCCTTCCTGCTGCCAATTTACCTACACACCTGCAATCCATTTCCCTGATCAGCCTCATAGTAGATTACCCCAGTCCTCTCTCCACTCCTCGCTAGATCGTCAGTTCACAAACGACTGCCACGGCCTCCTTGGACTTCAGTATATTATTGTATGTAACTTGTGCTTTCTCAGCCTCTAAGCTCCCCGTAACTCTCTGGAACAACTGCCCAGCCTCCATCTCAACCAGCCCCCAGCCAGCAGAAGACACCAGCAAGATTTCCTATCTTTCTCTGGCCTGTAAATAAATATAATTGTGTCACTTCTGCTACGGGTGTTTGCTTTTGGGTCCAGCCCCACACCACTATGACAGGACTGCCATGGTGCAGCACACTATACTGTAAGAAACTGGAGGTGAGAAATTAAATTGGTGTCAGTGAGAGTGAGCAACTGTTGAGCATATTTTTTTATCTGCCTTTATTTTTATACACTTTTTTGCAAAATTGTATTCTATTTTGCACCAATTCCTTTAATTAAATTCATTTCATATAGCCCCAAATTACAAAATGGCCTTAGAGGGCTTTACAATCTGTAGACATAAGAGACGTGCGTCCCAGGACAGAGGATGTGTGTTATTATCACACATGAAAGACAGACACTTTTGGCCCTCGGTTCAAACACACACATTGCTTATCACACTATCCTACATGGGCCAGTGAAATTGTATGGAGGAAGAGAGGCAAGGAACATGCTGGCTGGAAGACTCAAAGAAGACAACAAATAAAATGATCTGAAGAACTGCCAGAGGACCCAGTCACATGGTCCATCCTGCACCAATTAAACGAAAGTTACGAAGGTAACTACGATTCTATGAATCCTGGATGACCGCCAAAGGCAGTGTTTCCCACTGGCTATGTTCCATCTTGCGCTTGCGCAGGTCGAGTATTTATAACAACAGAGTGTGACCTCGGATGACCCCAAGCCGGGTATAACTTCCGGTGTCATCCTGAGATCAGTCCTGCGGAATCTTCTCGCGAACCACGAGATTCCGAGTGACCAAGAACTCTGGCGGTCATCCAGGATTCATAGAACCATAGTTACCTTCGTAACTTTTGTTCTATTTCATCCTTACTGACTGCCAGAGGTAGTGTTTCACACTGGATGACTCATATCAACAAAGTCACGAGGAAATCAGAATCAGAATCAGAATATGTTTTATTGCCACGTAAGTTATCACAAATGAGGAATTTGTCTTGGCGGAGGGTGCATCATAAAACACAACAAAAACAACAACAAGGAACATTTAACTGTACAAGGGAAAGTATAAAAATTTGGATAAAAAAACAAGTAAATAAGTAAATGCAGTAAATGTGCAGTAAATAAGTCCCTTGAAAGTCAAGAGACCCACCTAGTCAGACTCAGGCAGAGGGATCTTGTCGAAGCACCACACCCAGAGGGTGAGGGGTGGCAACGTTAACCCTGCAGTACCTGGTGAATGTGCTTGGTGATGCCCATGAGGCTGCAGCACATATATCCTCCACGGGCACACCCCTCAGGGTTGCCCATGACATGGAGACACTGCTGGTGGAATGGCCCCTTACTCCAGATGGCAAGACACGGCTGTTTGCTCTGTAAGCCTGTGCGATGGCCTCCACTATCCAGTGGGACAAGCGCCGTTTGGAAAGGGCATAGCCTTTCCTAGGTCCTCCATAGCAGACAAAATGCTGCTTCGACCGCCGTATACCTGCTGTGGCCCTGACCTCCCCTCAGGCACTGGGGAGTCAAACTGTGCCAGCTGGATAGGCTGGTTTAGGTACGAGCGTGTCAGTACCTTCGGAAGAAACGCTGCATTAGGCCATAGTATAACACCCGAGCCATCTGAGATCCACCTCAAACAGGATTCGCTCACCGACAGGGCGTGTAGCTCGCCTACTCGCTTTGCCGAAGTAATTTTAGGGCGACTATGGCTCAGTGGTGAGCAGGATCGGCTTTCAATCAAAGGATCGATGGTTCTATCACCGGTGCCGCTAGTCCATGTCGATGTGTCTTTGAGCAAGACACTTAACCCTAAAATTGCTCCCGTTGCTGCGCCTACAGAGTATGAATGTGTATGAATGGTTGACGATACTGATGTAGCACCTTGCATGGTGGCTCCTCCCATCAGTGTGTAAATGGGTGTGAATGGGTGAATGATGTCATATGGTGTTAAAGCGCTTTGAGTGGTCGGAAGACTAGAAAAGCGCTATACGAGTACAGGTCTGTTTACCATTTACCCGGGTTAGCCCACGGAGCCCACTGTGCACTGCCTCATACGTAGACTATGCTGATGACATGTGTATCCAGTAACAAGCTGGTTCCCCCTCAGGGAAACAATGCTGTCCACGGCTCTGGAGGCGCCATGTTGAGAGGCAATCATAATGCTTCCGAACTCGAATAAGTCACCTTTACTTCAATTGTTAAATGTTACCTTTTTAATTGTATTGTTTTTCACTGTTTTGAAAAATACTAATACTAATACTAACTTCTAAATAATTGTATACAGTCATTGCTATATTCACTTTGATACAGTAAATGATGATAACGAACAGTGAACACATCTGTGACCATGACTATACCCTCCACATTTATACACCAAAGATGCTTTAAATGTTCATAAAATAGGATTAGCAGCAATTATTATGATGGTCTTCCCATAACGTACCAGGTGATATTCAAGCATTTCTGTGCTAAACATGAAATCAATAAAACTGCACACACACACACACACACACACACACACACACACACACACACACACACACACACACACAGACACACACTGTTCTCCTCACCTCATGAGCTATTGAGGAGATGCGGACCGCTCGCTCCACTCGGCTGTTTCTGCGTTCCCGGTCCACACCTGACCTGACCTGAGCTCCACAGGGGTCCAGAACATTCACTAAAGACATGGTCCACTGTCTCTCCGTCTGACTGCTTGTATCCTGTCTTCTTCCTCTCTCCTTCTTTACATGTAACTTACGTTTTCATACGCTTTCCTCTGTGTTTTGGAATTTGTTCAGTTGCTCGTCTTCATTCTTGCTCTCCCCCTCATCTCTTTGTCAGCCTATCCAGACACTTCTGTTTTGCCTTGTGGAGGTCATTGTATCCTTCACCTCATTGCTATCATTAGCTTGTGTCTATTATAAACCATGCCCTGTCAATGGGACATGGCAGGGGTCATCTGACTTTCAATCCAGATTCTTGGATGACAAATTAGTTTCTAAAGTTTATAAAAAGTTCTGTTTCTGATCTTAACGTGAAATTTTATCTTTTATTTTCACACAAAAAATGTGAAGATATTCTGATACAGCTTACTTGAATCTGTACTTGTAACAATGCGTTCTCATTTCATGATGCAAAGATCACCAGATTCGTACTTTCAAGGTGTATTTCATTGAGACAGCTCACAGCTTCCACTTGAGAGATTCACCTTCAGACTCCTTCAGTATTCCACAACACGTCACTCCTCAATCAGACATTTGGTCTTGTCAATAAACCTCCCAGTGATGCGTCAGAGACAAGAGTCCTGAGTGATACAAAGTATAGACAGAAGTGCTTGATAAGTCCATTAGAAGTTCCAAATAAAACCCTCCGGCAGCAGTTAAGACCCATCTCTTAGTGCTTGCAGGATTATTTCAGATGACAGCTTCGTCTTTCTCTCATTCTCTTTTTCTCTTTTTTTCTCCCAGCTCTCCCTACTTTACTCTCAGTCTGTGCTCTGAGCTTATAGTGCTCCTCTGCACTTCCAGTCCCACACACTGATCTACGCTGCCCCTCTCCCCATCACTCCCTCTTTACCTCCCCCTTTTGTCTTACTCCTTATTCTCCTCTCTTCCCTCTTTCCCTACTTCTCTCCAGCACAGTGATGCAGCATTTACGTTCTATAAGACAAAAGGTAGGTACGTATCAATCATCAATTAGGGGAGAGGGTTGCATTGGCTGAATAACTCAAGAACACAACTATATTGTTCACTTTATCATGAGCTTGCTCCGCCACTGGGCTTTTTCAATGCTAGTGTTTCGTGCGATAACGTTCACAGTCTCATTTAGTCATTTGTATAAAGTCACCTTTTAAAGATATGTAAAAGCTTCAAATTCTCGAGCATTTCGATGTATTTTATGTCATAGAAGAAATTGTTAAAATCTCTAACCTGGCGTTAACAGCCCTTTTTTAAACCCAACAAACAATTCAAAGAGCAGATTGGCTTTGAGACAAATTGCAAGAATGCTGACTCATTTTGGGGTTTTATGAGCTGGTCTACATCAACAGGTATTTTTGGACAAGGTCTACTGCAGACCCTCAAGCTTTCCTTTGTGCCCTCCTAAGCTAACAATAGCCTATCCAATCAGTACACACACGCATGCACACACACACACACACACACACACACACACACACACACACACACACACACACAGTGTTAAGGGCAGTCACCAACATTGTTTCCACAATGATGTCATTATCTCTGACCTTGGCCCTTCTCTCTAACGGAGGAAGCATAAGAGACGTATAGGACCAAGCATGAGTGATCCATTTAACAGTTCCTTATTTTCACAGCTCTGTTCACATTTAAAGCCTCACCAGTTAAACTGATAGCTGAAACATGTCAGCAAACAAAACAGAATGTACAATATTATTTCCCAGTTCATTGCATTTATATTTCACTGTACCATAAGGGCAGTAGATATACCACAAGACAAAATGAATTAAGAAAAATAAAAATGCTCAAATACCCAGACTGCTACTCAAAGTTGGGCTTCTCACTTGTGAACTCGACACATTTATCCGGCTTCAAGAAGCCTTTGTTGACAACAATGGAAGTGCATATTGTAAATGACCAGGGTTTTTACACATTTGGACCAATGTATTTCTATGACTTTTCCATGACTTTTTCATTACTTTAAACAAAATTCCATGACTTTAAACCAAATTTTAATGACCAAACATTTAGTGAAATCTCGGCATATATATATATAGACTCTTGAAGTGGGGAGCAACCCCGAGCGAGCAGAGATATGAGCATTTGCTTTCACCACAAGCAAATTGTAAAGCACTGGCATCTTGTGATAATTTAAAAGATAAATGTGAATTGGCAACCTTCATACCCACATTAGGTTTGTTTGAGATGAGCCAATTCTGTGCAGAATGAATTGTTAGCGATCGACGCGCAATGCATGCTGGTTAGATTTGTGTCCGACTTGCTCCCACCTTGCTCTGACGTCGTTCACACAAGGTCAATGATACTCTCACGAGAACGAGACGGACGTCGATTTTTTAGCCAGGCGCTGCAGCAGCTCATCACCGAGCTGAACATAACACATTTCCATGACTTTTCACGACTTTTGGGACTTTTTGGGATTTAATAATGGAAACGAGCTTTTTAAAATTCCATGTCTTTTCCAGGTTTTCATGACCGAACGAACCCTGAATAACAAACCATCAACGAGCCCATATTTAACCAAAACAACATATACTATCATATGTCATTCCTCTTGTGCATGTAAATTTATGTCTGCAACGTTATTATGGCAAATGTTAAAAAAAATGCCATAGATGTGGAGGCTGCACTACTGAGGGTCAAATGAGTGCACACAATGCTGACCTCTTGTCTGGAACGCAACATTAGCACCACAACACGGCTCCTGTAGTATTCAGTTGTCCTTACACAGAGGTCATCAGTGATGTGATCAAAATGCTCCTGCCACAAAGGAATTACTCGGTTATCAGAGGGCGAATTAGGTCGTCCAGAATCTGCCATGTACACCTTCACCTGAAATAGATGAGGCATGAGGACGACAGCGTTCCTTTACACAGGCATGGTGGAACATTAATGTTTGTTTTCTTATTATATATTTACATTACAATGGAACCCTTGGATAACATCACCAACATTAGTTAGTTATATCACAATCTAACCCTTTATTCTGTATATAAACCACTTCGTGTATAGTTAAAAATATATTATTTATATCGGTATGAACATGTTTGGAGTATGTAGAAAAAAGAATGGGCACTGGCAAATGAATAAACTCTGTCTGTTTTCAAAACGTTCAACATTGAATGTGTTTCTAGTTAGTATGGCTTTAGTTGCGCTAATCACACACAGGAGCATACACTTTTAGTAAATACTCACCCACACGTATCTATGTGCGTCTTTTTCACCCCAGCCCTTTACACATATGCACGCACACGCACAGGAAAATCATGATTATTTTTAATTATTATTAACGAAAGTCAACATAGTCTATGCTAAAAGCATACGGGAGATGGACCTATTTTTTTTCAAAATAAAAGCCCCAGAAGGTAACTATATTAAAAGAGAAGGTTGTTATTTAAACAATAAGGTACTGTATTGTCAAAAATGTACTGTTCAACGGTGTTGTTAAACCTTTAAAACAGTACATTATGGTAGAGATATGCGTGACACATATCTGTAATAATATATGTTGTGTGAAATGTGTACATACACACCCACAATAAGAAACAATGATTCCCATTACACTATGTGTGCAGTGGAGGTGGTTCTGGTGTAGAACTGAAAAAAGGACAGTGTTCATCTCTATTGACCTGGGTGACTTTCTCCGTGACATGGTGTGTTCTGTCCATCAGTTTGCAGGGAGGTCTTATTTCCCCTGGAGGTAAAGCCACGTAGGCCTCTGTCCTTGTGTCTTGGAGGCTCAGGGTCATCTGCTGCATATGCAAAGATCACATATCAACACACACTGGAACATGGAAAGCAACACAAGACGAGCTTGTTAACGCTGTATTTTAGGCTTTTAAGTGCCTAAACAGTATCAAAAATGTTATTATCACTGCATTTGTAATGTTTCTTTACATGTTGGAAAAACTGAGTTTCTGCATATGTTACCTGGCTGTTGGTCCGGTCGCGAGAATCTGTGTCCGACGTCCCAGCTGGCCCGCTGCTCTTTCTACTGGCTAGCATACCAGCTGAAGGGAAGACGGAGAAAGTTAACACAGGTATTAGCTTTAGTTCTCCACGAGATACGATCAATGTGTCTTTACTAACAAGTCCTGTGCCACAATCCATCATAGTATTAGTTAGATAGATAGATATGTACTTTATAAAACTCCAAAGGTAAATTTCTTGTCAAAGAAGCAGCGCCACACACTTTACATTTATCAAATGGAGTAAACTAAACAAAAAAATAAAAAATAAATAAAAAATAAAATAAATAAATAAAGAATATATATATATATATATATATATATATATATATATATATATATATATATATATATATATATATATATATATATATATATACACATATATATATACACACACACACACACACACACACACACACACACACACACACACACACTAAGAAAATTAAATTAAATGTAAACAGTGTGAAAAATGCGCAAAATATGTAAAATATATATATACACAATAGAATACAAATAACTGTGCATAAATCCACATTAGGATACACATAACTGTGCATATAGAAAGTATAAATCAACATAAATATGAATATAGATGTGAATGTGTAAAGTGAAAATTAGTCCACAGAGGATCTGGCCAGAGGTGATTTGTTGTACAGTCTAATTGCTGTGGGCAGGAATGTTTTCATGTATCAGTCCTTGTGACAGCGGAGCATAATGAATCTTTTAGAGAAAGTGCTCCACTGACTCTGCAGTAGGAAGTGGATAGGGTGGTCGGGTTGTTCAATATGAACAATAGTTTCTTCAGTGTCCTCCTTTCCACCACCGGTTCCAGATGCTCCTGCTTGCAGCCGATAATGGAGCCAGCCTTCTTAACCAGTAAGTCGGTTGGTGTCACCGGCTCCAATGCTGCTCCCCCAGCAGACAATGGCGAAGTGCAAGACACTGGACACAACCGACTGATGGAACTTCTCCTGTATCTTGCTGCACAAGTGAAAGGATCGAAGCTTCCTCAGGAAAAAGAGTCGACTCATAGGTCCATTTTGTGTATCTTTGCTGCTTTGAGGGTTGGGCACAGCCTGTTGAGGTGTAGGGGCCCTTTTATATCAGGTTACAAGGTACAAATCAGGGGGAAAAACATGGTATGAATCCAACACAAAAACAAACATGTTAGGTCTCAAATTAAATTTAAAAATCAGGGTTACAATAATATATAATCTCCATGTACAACCTCTAAACACAACTCTAAATATGACAATATTTGTAATATTGCATATATAAATATACATTTATAATTATAGGACAATAGACAATAAATAGGACGAGGTGTTAGGGTTAGAGTGAGGGCTTAACGCGCTACGTGCATCTCATAAAAATACATAAATCATCAAGCTTTTACAGTTGACATAGTAAGTTCACATATTCATCAACATAATTTTTCAGCTATACCTCTGACCAGAAGAAACATTTTCATGTGTAAGCATTGAACTTTTTTTGAAGGGGTTTAACTGGATTAAATGCAGTGTCATTCTCACCAGTACAACTGTGCCTCAGCTGCAGCCTCTTTTCCCAGTAGCTCTGGCCGCTCTTGATAGCATCCACTGAGGAGGAATGTCTTAATGTCCCACGAATGCCCCCTAACCTGCTGGAAGGATGCTTGCCGCGGAAAGGACGGTCATCTTCATCTGCACCTCTTCCGGTCTCCTCGCTCCTAAACAGGATGTATATTTATCAGAATGTAAAATGTAACATAATATAACAGAAGAGAAACATACTTTCAATCTTCTGCATGTTTGCACAAATGGAAAATTGTCAATAAAACTGACTTTTGATGAGAAAGAAAATCAAAAGATGTAGATACCTTGGTGAAACATGTGTGGAAGCAAGTGGCAGGGCCATCGCTGCAGGGGCTGAGGATGGAGCTTGGGACAGACCCGCGTGGAGCTGCCTGCCTCTTCTCCCTCCTCCTGCACTCAGATCCACGAGCAGCCCACAAACATCCCCTCCATCCCTTTTCTTTCTGTCGCCCTCGCTCCTTCGCCTGCTAGCCAGTGAGCTGCCTTTGTCGCCTCCTTTTCGCCCTCCTCTCATTCCTTCTTCTTCCTCCTCCTCTCTCTCTCGGTCCCACAGCAGTAGTCCAGCTCCGGCCTCCTCCAGCTGCTGTCTCTCAGGAAAGGACAGTAGCTTGTCCAGGGCCACAGACTCGTGTCCAAGGGGAGGGAGGTCAGCTTGAGGAGCCCCCAGCTCTGTATCCTGAGACAGGACCCCCGAACTGGAGCCAAGGGATCGCAGGAGGAGGCGCAGACGTTGCCGCCGAGCTGGATGGAGAAATTATGAATGATTCATTATGAAATATGCACTATAAAAGCACAACCATACACAACAAACACAAAGGAGACCCCAGGAGAGCACTGTTTGTTTACCACGTGAAACCAAAAGTAAATGGCGACTTTACGCTCGTTATGCAACGTTGTCCGTCCTGTTGCGCAACGTTTTATAAAAAGTCAGCTGAAGGTGGATATGTATTCACCCTAGTTGTTACGTTATGTTGTAACTTCAAGATTTTAACACAAAGGGTTTCTTCTTACTTTGTTGCCTCAACCTCTTTTGTTTCACATATACACAATGTGTGGTCTTTGGTTCAGAATTGTCACCATTCAACTGGAAACAAATGATTTATATTTCAATATGTCCAAAACTCCATCGCCCGACTGCTCACCTCCACCTGACGCTACGAACATATCACCCCGGTCGTACACAAGCTCCACTGGCTTCCGGTCAAGTACAGGATAGACTTCAAACTACTACTCACCATTTACAAATTCCTAAATAACCTGGCCCCTCACTACCTTGCTGACCTCCTCCCCCTCCACGCCCCAACCCGGACCAAGCGCCGACCCCGGGGCGATAGGGCCTTCAAAGCTGCTGCACCCCCCCTCTGGAAAGCCCTTCTCATCCACATCCGTCAGGCTCCCACCTTTCATCATTCAAGCAGGCCATCAAAACACACCTCTTCCAACTCGCTTTCACCTGTTAAAACCCTGTACCTACCCTCGCTATGCCCCACGCAGCCTCTTTAGTTTGCTTTCCTTTCTTTCTTTGTTACCTAAAATGTTCTGTTTGTTTGTTTGTTTGTTTTGTTTGCTTTGTCTTTCCATTTTTGTTCTGTTCCGTTTGTCATTGTCTTCTGTCCATAATGTAAAGCGTCTTTACATATCTAGAAAAGCGCCATATAAGTCGTTATTAATATTATCATTAAGAAAATATTTCTTATTTATATTTCCTTTTGGGATGAATGTGTTTGGAGGTTCCCATCATGCTTCAGGTATGAACCGAAAGTATACTGTTAACCAGTACTTCAGTAAGTTAGCTGCGATGAGAAGTTACACTGCAATAGCCATTAGCACTTCCTGTTTGTAATCTGGGTTCATGTTGGTATGGCGGTCAACGTGTGGTGATTATGAGGCAGATCTGAAGTCCATGTAGATCTGAGAAATGTTCACTGATAATAGGCTGACATGTGACTGGGTTGTGATCAGTGGTGGAATGTAACGAAGTATTATTACTTTGTTACTGTACTTAAGTAAATTTTTACGTATCTGTACTTTACTTAAGTAAAAATAATAGTGCATACTTTTTACTTTTACTTGGTTACATTTTGCAGCTATTATCTGCACTTTTACTCCACTACATTTCTACAATATGTGTCATTATTCATTACATTTTATGAACACAGTTTCGCCAAAATGTTGCCGACACAAAAATATGGATTGCATTCAGCACTGTAATGGAAACACATGAGGCCCCTGCAGAATGACCCTGAGAGCGCACACACACACACACACACACACACACACACACACACACACACACTCTGCAGGAGGGGCGGGGCTCTCCCAGAATACACCACGGCCCAACAAAAACACCGTTCCAGGTAGTAGGATCCGAGCTACGCAACAGTTAGCTACATATTTGCTGCGGGCTCACCGGTTTGTGTGACCATCTGAACCATTTCAACCCTGTCTCCTACAAATGACGTTCCCCAGAACTAAAATGCATCTTTAATTAAATTGACTAGAAACGTATTTTCTCCCTGATTACGTTGGTATTACACATACGTTGATTATACGTCTGTGTTGTACTGCAGTATATATATATATATATATATATATATATATATATATATATATATATATATATATATATATATATATATATATATCTTTATTTTTTAAAAATGCTCAAACTTTACTGTAGGTGTATTTCAGACCCAGTGTGTCTCTGCTGACCTCAGTGTGTGTGAATGAATTGAGTGTCGGATAAATGAAACATACCCAGGGTCAGCCAAGGAATATTCATTACTCGGTTAAGCTCTCTGGCTGGTGAGCTATTGACTGGTTTGGGGTCAGTGGGGAGCTCAAAGTTGAGAATGAACATGATGACCCGGCCGCCTTCGTTCTTCACAGGAACCACGTCGATGGCACAATGGAAACACACTCCTGCAGCACAGACACACAAGAGAAGAAGAAGGGTTGCTTCCTGTTTTCACATGAGACGTGACGATTGGGACAAGTCAGAAGGTTCATGTCATTCTGAGTTATTACCCTGGACACTTAAAGGGCTAACATTGTTTCAGTGTTCAAGTGTTATTGTTTTATATTGTTAGTACCTTACCCCCCGACAGCATTATTTTCTATGCTTTCTATTTAAAATGCTTTGTAACTTGTGGACTCACCTGTAGTGGCTGCGGGACAATACTCAATGTCGCTAGTGGGTGGCAGTGGCGGGTTTTGATGTAACGGGCGCCGTAACTGTCCTAAACAAAGAAGTGCCGCAGCAGACTGGCAGCGTGACGAAGTGAGTCTGACGTAAAGCACGTATTGTTCTGAAGTTTCTGTTGTCAACAAGCAGCGGTGCTGCCGCGAGCAGCCAGCCGCGAGCCGCTTCACACGCGCTCACTAACGGGCAAATACCCTACATGAATATGTACCGGCAGGTTCCGCGTCCAAATTGAAAGTTAATCGCGCATGCGCAAAGCTCCTGACCCCGCGGTCTGATATATGCAGAGCACTTTAAAGCAGCATCACTTCTGGATCTTTACTCTTCTCTCAAAGAGGAGAACTTTCCTCAGATCACAAGATGTTTAGTGCACTTGTTCAAGCCAACACAGACTGGACTTGTATCACTGAGGAAGAAAAACTGACAAAAGAAGTGGTTTGTCCCTCACAGCGACCCTTACTACATTTTTTTTCAACTTTGTCCAGCTCTAATGAAACATTTAAGTGGTTGGAAAACTATTAAACAGGTCCATTTAGTTTTCATGGTTTCCAGACGAAAATCTGCCTCACGTACTGCACTCAGATTACATTCATAATATTGAAATCAAAAATCTGGATATCCTAAACCTCCATCCATCCATTATCAGCCACATATCCGGGGTCGGGTCTCGGTGGCAGTAAGCCCAGCAGGCCGACCCAGACTTCCCTCTCACCCGCAACATGTTCAGCTCATCCTGGAGGACCCTAAGGCGTTCCCAGGCCAGCCGGGAGATGTAATCCCTCCAGTTGGTCTATCAGTTGGACGTGTCCGGTAAACCTCCAGTGAGAGGCGTCCTAAACCCTCACCCTTTAAACTGAAACTATCGGCATGGCTTTATAAATATATGTGCATATAGTTTAGTTGTTGTTCTGTTGTATTTAGCTCCACCCTCTCTTGTTTCTTGTTACTTTTTGTTCCAAAAAAACAGGATGTTGACAAACAAAAAACAAGATTGCAAGAGAGACCAAAATGCTTAAAAATTTCAGTCCACAAACTAATGTTTGACATCACGATGACACCGTTAACATCCTCTGGATACTGTGGAGGTGGTGGGGGACAGGAGGATGATGACCAAGCTCTCATCCCAGCTCCTTCAGCCACCGGCTCGTTCATCCCCAGGGTCTTAGGGAGAAATACCGCAAGTCCTTTCTCCCTGCTGCTGTCAGGCTGCACAACGAGCTGAGCCCTCAGTAGACCACAAAACCACTCTGGGCATGCTGAACATTTTCGTGAGCACAATGATCACTTTAATTCATGCACTGGTATTCCATCAGTATATTTATTCTATCTGTATATTTATTCCATCTGAAAATAAATATTCCATCTGTATATTTTATTCCATTTGTAAATTTAATATTCATTTTTTTACTGCAATTTTTTTTCTTAAATTTTTAATCTGTTTATTACCGTTCTACTGTTTATTTATATTACTTGTTTATTTTATCTTAATACTTATGACTGTGAGCAATGCTACTGTAATCCTGTAATTTCCCCAGAGGGACTAATACAAGATTATGTTATCTTATCTTATATAACAGTAAAAACATCTTGAATCACCAGTGTCAGAGTGGAAATGTTTTCTCTGTAGTCTGCTACCTGTTAATCAAACTGCATTGAGTATTTATGCACAGTGTGTGGTATTTATAGACACTGTGTGGTATTTATGCTTTGTTCAGTGTCCTGCTTATATGTACAGGATTAATAACCCTAACCCTAACTTAGATCTGATGTACCTTTTGAAGTGGGTCGGTCTCGTGATGTTCACTCTCTTGTATACTCTTTAGACTCTGCATTCCTAGGTTGCTGGTTTCTCCAAATATTCACTCTGTATTCCTGAACATAGTTAACAAACCCAGCTGATAACCAATGTCATCTACACCAGTGGTCCAGGATCACCAATGTTCTTAGGCTCAGTTAGTAAAGTGACCTTCAGAGAGGTGAAAGCTGTCTGGCCAATATGAGGATCCAATATCCAATCAGTGGGCCTCCTGGTGCATCTATGTTGGATTTGATCACTAACCTGTGCACCTCGTCAACTTGGAGCCTGTGTCATTGAGGTGCTTAATCCAAGACTGTTTTATGTATTAGTCTCTCCTGATGGAAGACACTTTTATTCAAAAAGATTTAGTCTCAATGGATTATCCCTTTGGACTCATATGAGGTGTGTCAGCAGATGGTCTTCCAGCTGCGTAACTGTGATATCATTAAGGTAGAATATGTTAGCAGGTAGCTATGTTAATCCATCCCCACACACACACACATACACACACACACACACACACACACACACACACACACACACACAAAGCCGAGTGCACTCCTTTCTGCCTTATTCATTCAATAAATCCTGTTTCAAAAGAAAACCAAGGTCATATACATACATGACCGTTTCGGTTTTTAAGTGAATTGAAGATATGTACAACAAATTACAACATAAAGCTACCCATTCATTATGATGTGCGATGTCGTGAGAGTTTGGGATCGTGAGGTGGGGCGTGTGTGCACAGATTAAGACGACAAGCAGTGTTTTTTTAATTCAAAGTTCTGTATTCAGGCTTTTCGGTTACACAAAGCAAGTTTGGCAAAATCACCATAGCAACACATCAAACCTCATCCAGAGCAGGTTTAGTGAAAGTTCACTGGATAAGCTGGCCACTCCCATTGGACAAAAATCAGCTCCCTTCCTCATTGATGAAGGAGCGATATTAGTTAGATTAGTTTTATAGGGAGAGAGAGAGTTCTTCCAGATCACCAATATCGATTCTCACGTCATGATGACTTCCTGTACGAGCTTACGTCATGATGACTTCCTGTACGAGCTTACGTCATGATGACTTCCTGTACGAGCTCACGTCATGATGACTTCCTGTACGAGCTCACGTCATGATGACTTCCTGTACGAGCTCACGTCATGATGACTTCCTGTACGAGCTCACGTCATGATGACTTCCTGTACGAGCTCACGTCATGATGACTTCCTGTACGAGCTCACACCATGATGACTTCCTGTACGAGCTCACACCATGATGACTTCCTGTACTAGCTCATGTCTTTATGACTTCCGCCCGGCTGTTCTGGAGAATCAGGTGTCTTCGTGGGTCAGCCCCTGCGCATTGTTCAACGGCAGAGTCTCTTTTTTTTGCATCATAATGGTGGAGCAACTCTGCGGATCGTGTATTGAGTGTGACGGTCTCTGACAGTAACTCCAGTGACACTTTTTCCTCCCAGTTCGCCCGCGATGTGGACTATACGGCACTCATTGAAGGCCTTGCTCTAAAACCATGGGCTGCCACTGATACACATGCACGTATACATGCACACACATGCACTGCAAACCTGTGCAGCCGGCCTGGCTATGGTAACAAAGCCAAGAGTGTCACACTGCGCTGAGGGTTGTCTTGACTGGGGTTATTGTCTTGTCATTTACTGTTTTATTTTGAAAGTCTAACTCCCTCTCGTTTCAGGTCACTTGCCCTTCCTCTTCCTCATTCGTCGCTGGTCTGATTGCCTCCCTGATTCCTGATTGTTTCCACCTGTTCTCCATTACCCTCATGTGCTTATCGTCTGCGTCTTCCCTTTGTCTAGTGCGAAAGTGTCTTGTCCCATGTGCGTCTCACTCAAGCCCTTGCCACAGCGTTGCCCCCGTTAGTAATTTTGCCTCGAAAGAGTGTTTTTCTTTGTACTTTTCAGTCTAGTGTTTTTGCCTCGTACAGAGTGAATTTTTGTTATACTTTATAGTCTAGTGGTTTTTGCCTCGTTGAGAGTGATCCTAGTTTTTCCTCGTAAAAGAGTGATTTTTTTTTTCAGATGCTGTGCTAATTGTGTTTAGAGTTTTAAAAAAAGGGACCAATGGTTGGACAAACGCTTGGTAGCGCCTGAAAAAAACTGTAATGCTTGTTTATTGTCTGAAAGTGTAAGGTTCAGTGAACATCCAGGGAATTGACATTGTTAAGTCTTATTAGTGCCTGAGTGTTTACTTGAACAATAAACTGGACTGGACTGACCACACACACACACACACACACACACACACACACACACACACACACACACACTCTCTATAAAAAAGGACAGTGCAGACTCTTCTTACTGAGGAGAGCGAGGTCTTCTGGAGTGCAGAGAGCTCTGTATTTGATTCATCTCGTGTGCACTTTTCCGTTTGCAGCTGTAATCCTGAAACGTCCCCACTGCAGGACTAATAAAGGAATATCTAATCTAAGGTTTACGACAACTAAAAACTTGATATGGGGGACATTATGTTTTGTGTTAAATGCAACCAACGCTGACTGTTAAAAAATAAAACAATTGACTCCTGTCTTTATTGACATGAACACAAAAATGTTGTTTCAGTCACATTAAGGACAGTCTCCAAAATCACATGCTTGTTGATCCATATAGAGAATCTCCATGACCTCATCATGTAGGAGCTCCAACAGGGTCGCCATCTCGCTTTCACACACTGTAAAAGGGTCGAGGAAGTGTGTGTGTGTGTGTGTGTGTGTGTGTGTGTGTGTGTGTGTGTGTGTGTGTGTGTGTGTGTGTGTGTGTGTGTGATAATCCTTTGGCTCTTTCCATTAATCTCTAATCCGTTGTTTATCATTTCCATTGGCCGATATGGTGCTTATGCTCTAATGAAAACTATGATCCTATTTCTCTCATTGTTCCTAAAGTCTGGCACCGACCTTCACTATGACCTTAAAACACACACACACACACACACACACACACACACACACACAGCTCTCCCTTCCTGTCAGTCTTACACAACCCCCCTCCAGGTTCTTTCTTCTCTGTCTGCTTCTCTTTATTTTTGGAGAGCATATGTCACGCATCAAATTACATTTTTTGTCGATTGCTAAAACACATTTGTTAAAATGATCACCCATTTTCTCAAAACTGTAAACACAAAACCTAATCTTCAAGCACTATTTGCAAAACCTTTAATCCTCTTGCAAAATGAAACTTTCGCCACAAAAGTTTTACCTTTGCTCAAAATCAAACACTGCTCTCAAACCATAAACAAAGTGATCAAAATAATATCAAGCAGTCAGTAAACAATACACCAATAAATAGAAAACACATTGTTCAAAATATATTGTTCTCAGGGAGAAGTAGATTTTTAATCTCAAAACTAATGTTCTATTACAGTATCTCAAAATTGACCAGAAATTACTACTGTGCTTTGCTCTTTGCAATTCATTTTGTTCTTCCTCCTGGTACCCCTATTTTTACAGTACTATACCCTGCATCTCACAAATGTGTCTGTCTCTGTGATACTCTAATTCTTGTTCTTTGTTGATATGAACCTGCAACCAGTTAAAATCTATTGAGCAATCAGTACTGTTACAAATAGAAAGCACAATGTTCAAGGCCATACCATTTCTTTATTGTACATTATACAGCCTACAATGCACTGTAGGCCTATAGTCCGTGGACTATGACTGTTGCTCAGATTCCATCAGATATTTCCACGCTGTCTTCCTATTTGTCCTCCTATTGCTCTTTCTTGCCCTCCTCCTCGTCGCCCACGCACTTGTCCTCGTACATTGTTTCTTCTATCAATTCTCAGTCTTTCTCCTTCCCACCTTCAAACCACCTGTTTGCTCTCTAAACTGGCTTATGTTGGTTGTGTCACATCATTTGATACAAGTGAAATCAATTTTGAGTGATTGTGTTTAATCAATGACATGTGTTCTCTATTTGTATTTGATTGTTGACACTTGTGTTTAATAGTATGGATGACATCTGCATTAGAGTGCAGAATGTCTTTTGAGTTTTGCTAAAATGTCTAAGTGAGATCTGCAAATTGTGTTCTACCAAGTTAAATAGTTTAAGGTATTGACAACAGACTGCACAATTAGCTAAATGTTTTTTAGTGTTTTAGTAATTGAGAAAAACTGTAATACGTACTTCTCTATGTGGGGGAAAAAGTTCAACTTTTTACAAAGTAGCATCTCCTCTGTGACTAAATGTTCTTTAGACCACATGAACAGCTCATATTGTATTACACAGAGAACATTCAGTTCACAACATGTGCCCAATGCTTAAATCTGTGTTGATGCATTTTTAGTTTGTGCATGCCACACACAGATATGGTTTGCTGTCTGTCCTCTATATAACAATCATTTGTATTACTTATCCGCCCAATATGTGATCCAAAAGATCCAAACAGCCCTAAGAAGTGAAGCGTACATTTGTAGCGCGCCTTATGATCAATTTGCGCTCACAATCAGCATAACATGAGCATCTGGCTTCCTGAGGCAGCAGTGTATTACACAATCAGCGGCCTTGTCCTTTTGGAGCACTCCGGAAGTAAATAACTGCCGGGATTATGTGCACTAACAACGCTATGTTCAAACAGTGTGGCGTTTCTTTTCAATGGCATAGTTGTAGTGGGGCGGTTGGAGGAGTACTGAGCACATGGCCTTAGTACCGAGTCATGAGCCCCATGGTGCTGAGGTGTGATAATATTAAAGACTAATAAATGATTTAGAGCGCATTGTCCACATAATGAGTGTGCATTAAGGATGTATCCAACTACACTTTTGCTCATGAAACGGATGATAATCTAGGCTCATAATTTAATAATTTAACAGGTTTTTTTTAATTAAATTGTTTTTTACAACACCACTAGTACAAAACACAGATGATCAGTTTGAAATTTGAATCATTAAAATCCCTATTCCTCAGCTATAACAAAACCAACGCCAATGTCATGTTGTGTCTGTCATGGTCCCTGCTGTGCCTCTCTCCTTTTAGTATACCTGCTTTCCCTCGGTGTGTCTTGTTTGTCCCGTGTCTGTGGGTGTGTCTGCCTGCATGTGGCCCTCCCTTCCCTGCTGCCAATTAACCTGCACGCACCCAACCCATTCCCACATCAAGCCACACAGTATATCAAGCCCAGTTCTACCTCCACTCCTTATCAAATCGTCTGCTCACCTCCACGGAATGATTGCAATGGCCACTTTGATTCCCAGCATTCTCATTATGTTTAACCTGTGTTTTCTCCTGCCTTAGTGCCTCAGCTTGCCTTGGAAATCCCTTGGTCACTGTCTTTGTCTACCCAACCTGCCACCAGCCCGCATTGGACACCATCACCATTCACTCACCTTGTCCTCTCGTTGAGTTCAAATGAATATAATTGTGTATCACTCCAGCTCTGTGGGTCTTGCTCTTGGGTCCAGCCTCACACAACTCTAACAGTCTCACACTAGCTGCTACAAAAGAACACAGATCCAGTACACAGGGGGTTGTATACACATCACAGTAATAGAGCCGGGGACTTATCACCACAGACCAACCGAAAACAGGAACTGAAAAAAGGAATTTTGGAATTGCTGATTGTAAAAAATATTAGTAGTGCCGAAAAATAATGTAGCGCTTTTAGTGTTTGAATTATTAATTTAAAAAATGTAGTTATTTCTATTCGAATATGTTAATGTTTTCATCTATATGTTTACTGTCAGGTATGTAGAAGATCATCATTGAGCCAACGCAATGTTAATATTATATTCTGTATGTTGATTTGTAACGAAGGAAGGACAACAGGATCATAAATAGACACACATGCACTAACCTTTTAATGAGCTCTGCATTTTGGCTGTATTTAAGTGCAAAGGGCTACCAGCAGGTGTTATTAATCATAGATGCACAGAAAACACAAGCAGGAACCAGCTGTTTAAAGCAGGAATAACACGCACCAGACGCCTTTAGTATAAACTATAAACTTTTAGTGATGCAGCACATTGTCTCTGATTGACTAATGCCTCTCTCTCTCTCTCTCTCTCTCTCTCTCTCTCTCTCTCTCTCTCTCTCTCTCTCTCTCTCTCTCTCTCTTCTCACACACACACACACACAAACATACAAACAAAGATCACACACAAACACATACAAATATACATATCTCAGAGGAGAGTTTAGATATGACCAACAGATATTCTCAGACATTGAAACCCTCATAAGCTTGAACAACAGCAGTAATATTGATGAACAAGGCCATAACGCCTCATAATGAGGGTAGAGTGCCTGGCTGATTAATTATACATGAAATGGTGGCTGAGAAATGGAGGCTCACAGCAGTAGAGCCAGACTGCAGTGAGCTCTGAGAGTGGACTTCAGGACGGTTATGGGGCGCTTCACAATATGGGATATGGGTTTTGTTTGTAACGTGGTGCGTTTTGATGTCATCATGTTGGCTTTGCTTGTTTTTCCGCATTCAGAGAAAGAGAAATAGTAAGATTAAAAAATGACACAAAACTGAAAAAAGTACCTGGATTTAACCCTCGCATTCGGCCTGCTGCAGTGACGCCCATTTTTACTCTGTGTCATTATTATGTGTTCACAGGTAACAAAGCACGCTTTCGACCACATCCACTCCATTTACACTCATGAGTGTGATCATAGGGCGAGTGTGCATGATAGTTTCACACCGGTACACAGCGCCACAAACGTTGCAGCCACAGACATTATATTACAGCCACAGACGTTACGTTACAGCCACAGACATTATATTACAGCCACAGACGTTACGTTACAGCCACAGACATTATATTACAGCCACAGACGTTATGTTACAGCCACAGACATTACGTCACAGCCATAGACGGTACTTTCCAGCCACAGACGTTACGCTACAACCACAGACGTAACTTTACAGCCACCGACGTTACGCTACAGTCGCAGACGTTATGTTACAGCCACAGACATTACACTACAGCCACAGACGTTACGTTACATCCAAAGACGTTACGCTCCAGCCACAGACATAATTTTACAGCCACAAACGTTATGTTACAGCCACAGACGTTATCTTACAGCCACAGACGTTATCTTACAGCCACAGACGTTATGTTACAGCCACAGACGTTATGTTACAGCCACAGACGTTATGTTACAGCCACAGGCGTTACGTTACTGCCACAGATGTTATGTTACTGCCACAGACGTTATTCCACAGCCACAGGCGTTATAGCCACAGACGTGACGTTGTTACAGTCACAGATGTGACGTTACGTTACAGCCACAGACATTAGAATACAGCCACAGATGTTATGTTACACATACTTTATTCTCCCTTTAGGTCCACACATCATGTGTCTTTGACACATTATACTTACAAAATAAAGGCAAAGTATACTTTACACCATGCTAGTAGTGACTTGTTTTCATCTCAACATGGCTACTGATGATACATCTGCAGCCAACATGTCCTGTTCAAGCCAAACCAACCAGATGGCTGCTACAGAAAAAACAACAACCTTAAAACAAATGTTGCCACATTTCTAACCTGTATAACTATTAAATGGTTGATACACATTTTTACAGGATTAGCTTTTTGGTTTCTTATGGATATGCAACCAAAAAAGAAAAGAACGAAATTGGGAGATCAACTGGGGGAAGAATAATCTATATATTCAAATACATCAGCATTCCTTGAAAAATATCTCTTGCGGCCTAATTTCAGCGCATGACAGTATCCATTCCTAATTCCTCATCTTTCACTTGTGAGGAGCAGCAGATCCTCCCATCGTCATGATGACCCTGGCAGTCTAAGTACATTAAGTCAGTGCTGTGAAGGTCCCCTTTACACATTACTGAACTATAATAATGAAGACCCAAGAGGATGTTGTATGAATGCACGCCAAAAAAATGCGAACAGAGTTCTCATTATGCTCAGCAGAGAACACAATATTTCAGTGTTTATGTGCCGGGATGTCCACAGCTGTGGGCGCATGTTAGCAGATCAACGTTTGGCTTTAAAACCCTTCGGATTTAATTAAAAAAGATGCTGAAAAGGAATTATTGTTTGCAGGACAATGACTATCAGTTCACTGTTCTGAAATCTGTCTCAATAATTATTATCTACACCAGCTTATGTATGTGTGTTTCATTCTTAGAATCGAGACTGTAAATGCAGTAAATTTTATATAACAATTTATATAATGTATTTCCAAAGGGAAAGAAAAGATGTAAATCAATCCAGACTTGAGAAAAAATATGGAATTAACAAAACAGGGTGATAATATAGGATGATTTTATTAATAACAAAAGATCTTTAAAGGGTATCTGTTTGTCCATTTATTTAAAATGAATGCAAGGGATATTTATCTCTCATCTTCCCTTCACTTTTAGATGAAATTATATATAACATAATTAACATAATTATATCCATAGGATGCTAATAATCGGCATCATTCTATTCTCTTTCTTGTAATAGAAAATATTCTAAAAATACAGCAAAGTCTGAGGTGCTGAAGAAAATCATTATTTACTTTTAAGCTAAAGTTCTGTGTCAGCAGCCTAAGCTGCTCCTGAATCAGTAATCTTTCTGCCCAACAATATCCTCAGTCTGTCTGCAGGCAAAAGCAATAAATCTGTCAATTGTTAAAATATGATGAAAATACAATAACAGAGGTGAATGTCAGAAACTGCTGAAATGACATATTCAATATTAATAAGGACTCTCCATGCTGCAGACAGAACTGTAAAGTTATTCCGCAAAAAAATCAGACTCAGGGTCCAGTCTCCCTACCTGGCTAACTGAGTTAGCCGGATACTTTTCAGGATAAGATTATGTCAGGCTTTTCAGTTTTAAGAAGCAAGTTTGGCAAAATCAACATAGCAACACATCGATAAATTCATTCATCATTGTTGAAGGAGTGATATTAGTTATATTAAAGAGAGATCTTCCAGATCACCAAGATCTGTTCTCACGCCATGATGACTTCCTGTACGAGCTCACTTCATGATGACTTCCTTTACGACGTCACATCACGATGACTTCCTGTCTGAGCTCTTTTTTGCGAGTGGTACATGTTTGTACAGTGTTGGCGATGCAGAGAATATTGTGAAAGCCGCTGCATGTCGTGCTGTTCGTAACGTTTATTTAGCGGTTAAGAAACTTCTGGATTTGTTTATTGCATTCCCTGGCCTCTTTCCAGTACTCCCACCTCTGAAGTCTTAAGGCTGATTTATACTCGGGTTTTACGAAGAGACGCAAGCACGCAAGACACGCATGGCCGACCTTGCGTGGTTAAATCGGCCATTTTTCGTGTTTGCGTGCGTCACCCCAAATTTCTGACTATCCGTCAAAGCAACGCGAGCCGTACGCAGCCCGGAAGGCTGTGATTGGTCCGCTAACCACATCCTTTCTGTCTCTCATTTCCGGTTTCATAGCATAATACCGCTGTTTTTAAAAGCCATAGCAGAAACACGAACAATGGATCCCGTTGAAGAACGTTTGGCTGAAGAGGTCCACAAATATGAGCATTTATAAAACCCGTCTGACGGAGTATAAGGACACGCAGATGGAGGTGAATTCCTGGAGGAAGATATCGGTGAACGTCGGTGTGCAGGTCGATTAAACGGTCGTTGCGTTCTGGAGTATGGAAATCGCAGGTGAACTAAAATCAAAACGAGTCCGTCAATCCGACTACGTGGCCAGCCGGAGTTGGAGTTGCAGAAGTATAATTCAGCCTTTAGGTCCTTCCCCTGTCTTGATCATATCAGCCCTCTTTTTGTTTGTAAAATCTAAAGGATATGACACTGACAAGCTGTTCAATACACATATTGTATTGACTCGCCATTCTGAATAATGTCTTAGTGCTTAGTTTTTGACTCCCATGTCCTCTTAATGGCTGGTTGCAACTACATGGAGGTTGAAAGCATATAATTATATGACAGTGTTATTAGTACACGACATTATTATTATTGTAGAACATGATGATGGTGAACTCATGATAAGAGTCCACCCCCCCCCCCCCTCCCCACCCCTCACCCCTCCGCCGTTCCACAAAGCTGTAAACCTAGGGAAAACACTGGGTTTGGTTTGTAAGAGTGGTTCTTAGAAAGCTGAAGCAGCAACAGCACAAGCCTGCAGGCCTCCTGCCCAGCAGCTATCAAACAGACCAGGTGACAGCATCTTACCATCTTTGGTGTAGAGGGAAATCTCCACCTTCCTCTCCTCTGCTCCAAGCAGTGCTTTCGCCATCTGGGCCACCGCGGGTCTCTTGGTGTACGGTCCGTACAGGAAGCTGCAGGTGCAGGGCTTCTGCATGATCTCCGCCCGAGTGTAACCACACATCCCACAGAAGGCGTCATTACAGAAGATGATGGCACAGTTCTCCACCTGTGCGTTGGCGATGATAAACTTCCGATCTGTGGAGGAAGAGAAAGAAAGAGAAGAGGGGAGAGATCAGGAGGACACAAACTCACAGCACACACAAATACACATGTGATACGACTGACATTTTTGGACTTTAAAAAAATGCCCGCTAACAGTCTCAGTGTGTGGAACAGCAAGACACACAAAGCTGCTGCGCTGTGACCGATTCATATTCACCAAACCCCGATAGGCGAGCCAGACATTTGGTTGACTCATGCCGGACCGGTCCAAGCCGACCCTTTGGCACTTCATAACTTCACTGAGTTGTGGAAAGCACAGAAATAAAGCACTAGAAGAAAACATCAAAACATCCCCATGAAACCGCTACAGTGGCTCTCTGTCATTAGCATTTAAGCTAATCATTCATTGACTCTATTTTACACACAAACACACAAAGAATCACAACGTAACACCAAATGAATTGTTACCAGTTTCATGACAGACTTTGAGTCCTGGCTCTGGCTCTCAGGCCAGAGCTCCTCTTTGTCGGCAAAGTCATGAAACCAACTCGAAATAAGACATCAAACCTAATGCCAAATATAGGTTCAGCCTAGATGCTGTGTACACAACGGTTCCCTTGTCTGGTATCCTCACCGCTGCCCTGACATCCTGTAACCAGGGTAATGTCAGTAAACATGTGGATTAGCAAGCTAAAACAGTGAGAAGATGTAACAACGTAATGCTGCACATTTCAGTTGGATTTAAAACAGGATATGTTTTTTTAAATAAATTTGGAGAGAAATGTAAGTATCCCCACATGACTATTATCACAGTCATATCATTTAGTCTGCAGTTCAAACACACCTGCTTTTATCCTTCTGTCTGAATACTCTATTAAACAAAGCAAAAAAGAAAAGACACTCTTTGGATCCCAGTAACTCCTCCAGGATCTGCAGCTGCTTTTTGAGGGTTCGGACATCTCTACTTACTCTGTCCCTCGAATTTGCGGATGATGGTGTCCAGGAAGGTGTTCTGAGGCGCCACATGGCCCCGTCTCACCGGCATGACAGGACCAGGTAATGACCCTCCTGGGCTCTGATTGGCTGATCCCGAGCTGCTCCGGTCTGTTAAACCTCTTCCACAAACTGTCCCAACTGTCTGTCCACTCAGACTGCTTTACCGCATCCTCTCCTCTCCTCTTTCTCCCTCTCTCCTTCTCTCGCACGCTCTCCATCCTGACCGCACAGGCCCGCCCATAATCTGGTTGCTTGCCTCTGATTGGTCCAGGAAACAGGTGTAACGAAATGCTGTTACTGCTTCTTCTGATACTACTACTAATACTACTACTACTACAATACTAATACTAGCCAAGACTTTATACACAGCAGAATACCATATAGTTCATCTCCATAATATCATCTACAAGGTTAAGTACAATAACAAAATCTATAACTATGTTGCCAAAGTAAGACAAATACTTAAATCACCTTTCAGTCAAAAGGGGAAATGTTTGTGTGTTTCTTCTTCCAGACCTTTTATTTCTAGTCTAACAGGACATCTGTTCATCCTGTAGAACCAGTAGAGATCATTGACAGAGATGGTGGAAGGTGTTTTTTGTTTAAAGATAGTTTCACTACAGTCTTCCTATGCATTGTGTGTGAACAGGTGAGTGTTGAAGGGTTAAGACACAAAGATGTCTCTGTGTGGTGTGCTGCCTAGTTTCTAATGAAGGGGGCTTCTTACTCACACACACAGTGACATCTACTGGACGAATGTGGTAACGACAGTTTGTGTGCCGCACATGGTGAAATATCTGGTTTATTTTGGGTTTATATAAAGTATAAAGGAAAAAGAAAACCCATAGATAAAAAGTTCTGTTTTATTTAGTGTGTGTGTGTGTGTGTGTGTGTGTGTGTGTGTGTGTGTGTGTGTGTGTGTGTGTCATACCCATTAGACCTACACATTCTCTGTTCTAGGTGGTTTTCACAGTCATAAATCCACATTTCTTTATATTAAGTTAACTTTTTCTTACATCCAAGACGAAGTGAAACAAGAGTCTTAACAGGAAGCGTTGTGGACCAGTTTGTCTCCTCTCTTCACATGTACGTGCTATTGATTCTGATGTCCAACAACACAGGTTTACTACAGCAACAATTCTTTACTTTAAACATCAAAGTTCATATGAGTAGAAGTCAAAGAGATGGAGAGAGATGATGGAGGGAGATATGGAGAGAGCTGAGGGAGGGAGCGATGGAGAGAGCTGAAGGAGGCAGAGATGGCGAGAGCTGAATGAGGGAGAGATGGAGAGACAAGAGAGATGAAGGAGGGAGAGATGAGAGAAGATGTAGAAAAGAGGTGGCCGTGCTACAAACAGGATGAATTAAAGAGAGAAAAAAGTACTGAGATAATACACACTAATGGTGATGGTGATATTAACACTTCTTACCAAAATTATGAAATATGTGTGTTTCATGGTTTGAACATGGCTCAACAGGACATCCACTGTTTTAAATCAGCCGTAAACCTAGAAAGGTCAAAGCTGACGTAACGTTGATGGGTTTGGACTCATCGATGTCATAAGATTCAAATAAAAAAAGACGGTCAACGCTCTAGGGCCATGGGATAAGCTTGTGAAACTAAAGTACATTCATGCAGTTATCAACCACTTTGACATATTTATTTTATATAGCACAAAATCAGAAATTACAAATTATCCTCAGAGGCCTTTACAATCTGTACACATAAGACATCCCTGTCCCGGGACCTCACATTGGATCAGAAAAAACTCCCAAAAAACAAGGAGAACCCTTTAAGCAGTAGAAAAAGGAAAGAACCCTTCAGGAGAGCAACGGGGGAAGATCCCTCTCCCCGGATGAACAAAAGCAATAGATGTCATGTGACCAGAATGAACAAGGTAACAGAATTACAGCATATTACATGAATATGACAGCAATTATTCATATTCAGCAACGATGGATGTAATATAATTATAATGATGATAAAATCAGCAATGTTATTCACAATGCTTATTGAAATGCAAATAACATAACAATATCAGCGGTGCTGATCCTTCAGGTAAGGAAAAGAGGTGGAGAATTTAAAATGGAGTCATCATTCAGTATTTAGAACCCTGGTGAAGGAGGAAGAGATGGAGAGAGGTAAAGGATGGGGGTGGGGGGGGGGGGGCAGTTGGTGGCTCCACACCGGACACAAGATATGTGTTGTTCCCATCTTTAAATAACATCCCTTCAAATTTCATGACACAATTTTGTTCAATCAACCAAAGAAGCCTCGAAGACATTATACAACATCTGAAAACATCCTCTTCCTGCTTAGATATTCTACCAACATACATTTTCAAAAAATATTTCACATTGCATGACCACAGATCTTTTACAGATTGTAAACACATCTCTTTTCTCAGGTGTCTTCCCACAAGCCTATAAAACTGCTGTTATTAAACCACTCCTGAAGAAGGCTAGTTTAGACCTTGAAATAAAGAAAAGCTATAGGCCAATATCAAACCTCCCATTTTTCCAGCTTTCATCAGCACCACAGTACTGAAACTGCTCTTGTTGAGTTTTTCAACAACATCCACTTAAATACAGACGGTAGCAGAACTTCAGTCTTAGTGTTACTGGATCTCAGTGCTGCATTCGACACGGTTGATCATGACATACTACTAGACAGACTGAAAGTCTGGGTAAGACTTTGGCGCAGCACTTAACTGGTTTGAAGTAATTGTTTTTGGTCCCAAAGAAGAATGATTGAAAGTGAGTGCTCAGCTTCAATCTCTGATGTTAAAAACTTCAAACCAAGCCCAAAATCTAGATGTCGTTATGGTTTCAGACCTCAACCTTGACAGTCATATCAAAACAATTACAAAATCAGCCTACTATCACCTGAAGAATATGTCAAGGGTTAGAGGACTTATGTCTCAACAGGATCTGGAGAAACTTGTCCATGCATTTATCTTCAGTAGACTGGACTATTGTAATGGTGTGTTCACTGGTCTCTGTAAAAGGTAAATCAGAAAGCTGCAGCTGATTCAGAACGCTGCAGCCAGAGTCCTCCCTAAGACCAGGAAAGTGGATCACATCACTTCAGTTCTGAGGTCTTTGCACTGGCTTCCTGTTCAACAAAGAATTCACTTTAAAATCCTGCTGCTAGTTTATAAAGCACTGAAAGCTTCAGGACCTTCGTATGTTTGTGATCTGCTGCTATGAATTAGACCCCTCAGGTGGTCTGGGGCTGGTCTACCTTAGGAACCATCCCGACCCCTTCGGTGGTCTGGGATTGGCCTACCTTGAGTCAAAGTTAAAGAACTGTTTAAGAAAGGGTCAAATACAATTTCAATACAAATACAATTTCAACACAACTAAATAAGAGCACAGACCTTTTTGACCACCTAAATTCTATTGGAGGCTCCGCCAGTTGATTCAGTTTTTAGAATAAGAGAGTAACAGTTGTAGGAACCATTATATTCATTTATAAAAACAGGTCATAGCACTATCACTTTTAAAACTGTACAGCTACACCTAGCAGATTCATATAATACTATATGAGACGGGTGTTACATAAATAAACACAATGTATACAAAATGATGTATATCCAATAATATAATTTATATTTAATAGTATATATACATACATACAAAAGTATGTCTGTCATGATGACAGACATACCTTTGGTGTTATGTAAGGTTGTAAATGGATGATATTCATTCTAATTAGCACAAAATTTAAAGTGGTATGCTTCAAGTTCAAATTGATAATTTGTTCGATAATGATTTTAAGCAATTGTTTTCATCCAACATTCCAATAAAAATCCACTTAAAATATTGATAAAAAGGATCCTGTAACATTGTAACTAAACTTTATTACCTTTAAAGCTAAATATTGTTTTAATTAGTCAGTAACGTCCCGCTTGGCCTGGCTCAAACTAACTTCTATCCTCATCGTAAACACTACTGCTTTTTAGGAATATTAACCATAATGATAAGATACATATTTCTATCTAAATGTTAAAGGCAGTATAATCATGAAAGCTATGCGTCAGGGGTAGACCGGGTCTGTGCAGTTTTTCATTGTTTTTTATTTGTGTTCTGTCCTTTGCAATACAGAAGCTCTTCTCAAGCCTCGAGATGTAAATTCAAGGTTTCCATTCAAGTTATGATATAATGTTTGTCTTTATGGACCTGTTAATACTCTTGCAATTATTTAGATTTTTCTTTTGAACATGTGTGAACCTGAAGGGAAGAAAAACTTCCTTATATTATAATTAATTGTGTTCATAATGGACATGTGATTTTTATTGAAGAAATATTCGATTTAAAAGGACATATTCTGCCCTGCTGCCAGGCTGCAGGTGGCAGCTTCACATGGAGCAGGATAGTGAGAGAGTGTAAAGAGTATGTGCCCTGTATCAGTGAACACATTGTAAACTCTGCTCGGTAGATAAGACTCATTTCAGTGACTCCCATCTGTCACTGTGTTGTTCTGCGGACAGACAACACTTTGGAATTGTGAAGTGAGTAGAGAGCAGACTGGGACAGAGACAGGGCAACCAGAGAGAAGACCGGACTGACAGAGGCATGGGAGAAAGGCAAGAGACACACAAACTTAATGTGGTCCTGTAATTAACCCAATTTTTTTTAAAGAAAGGCTGTGTGGGTTGTGTCATTGAGGTAACAATGAAGGATATTTATTGCATCGAAAAGCGTCTGATAGTTTCTTTTATGTTTTGCTGCAGGGTGAGACCGCAGCTCAACCGCCAAGGTGTGGGCTCCGGACTGAAGACAGACCTTTATCTGGGCTGTCTAACCAAACAACAGCTGATCATAATATCTGTGGCTGTTGGACTCGTCATCCTTGTGATTATCATTACTGTCACAGCCGTGCTCACGACCAAGTCAGGTACATACACGCCGTCATATATGAATGATATATGATTCATATATACATATATATGAATCGTATAAAGTATATGAACCATATATATGATTGAATGAAGCGTTTAGTCATGGCCGGCTTGCTGGTCTCAGGGCCACCTTGCTGATCTCAGGGCCGGCTTGCTGGTCTCAGCAAGTGCTCCCACTGAAGCTGTGCACACAATATCACATAATAACTTTATTATTAATTGATCCAAAGTTGTATTTGATAAGAGCGGTCAAAGTTCTTGTGATAAGGCAAGGCGAGTTTATTTTATAACACATTTCAACAACAAGGTGATTCAAAGTGCTTCAAATGAAACCATTAAAAGCGTCAAAAAATAATTAAGATTTAAACAGTTAAGAAAACATTGAAACAGTCAAAAAGCAAAATAAATAAAAGTTGCAGCGCAGTTTCAGAAATAAAATGCAAAAATAGAGTCTGGTTCAATTAAAGGTAACAGCAAGCAGAAAATCTGGACTTAAAGGAGCTGAGGTTCTCAGAGGGTCTTTAAGGGTCTCAGCAGACCTGCAGCTTTCAGGAACCTTGTTCCAGATATGTGGAGCAGAAAAGCTGAATGCAGCTTCTCAGTGTTTAGTTCTGACTCTTGGAACAGAAAGTAGACCAGTCCCAGACCACCTGAGGGGTCTCATGGTTCATAAGGTAGACCAGTTTCAGACCACCTGAGGGGTCTGATGGTTCATAAGGTAGACACAATTACACACCATTACAGTAGTCAAGTCTACTGAAGATAAAGGGACGGACAAGTTTCTCCAGATCCTGTTGAGACATAAGTCCTCTAACCGTTGATATATACTTCAGGTGATAGTAAGCTGATTTTGTAATTGTCTTGATACGGCTGTCAAGGTTAAGGTCTGAATCCATAACTCTACTTAGATTTCGGGCTTGGTTTGAGGTTTTTAACATCAGTGATTAAAGCTGAGCACTGACTTTCAATCGTTCTTCCTTGGGACCTAAAACAATAACTTCTGTTGTATCTTTATTTAATTGAAGAAAATTCTGGCACATTCAGATGTTGATTTCTATAATGCATTTAGCCAGCCCTTGTATGGGATTATAGTCCTTTTGGGATTATAATTGGGATTATGATAACACACTTTGTTGTTTTTCATAATCTGAGCCATTGGAAGCATGTAGATGTTGAACAGAAGAGGCCCAATTTGAGACATGGGGATCACCACAAGTCATCATAGTCAGCTCTGATGTGTAATTGGCTACCAACACAAAGTATTGTCCGTCCTTCAAGTAGGATTCAAACCAGTTAAGTGCTTCACCAAAGTCCTACCAAGACTTTCAGTCTGTCTAGTCGTATGTCGTGATCAACCGTGTCGAATGCAGCACTGAGATCCAGTAACACTAAGACTGAAGTTCTGCTACTGTCTGCGTTTAAGTGGATGTCAATGAAAACCTTAACAAGAGCAGTTTCAGTACTATGCTGCTGACGAAAGCCGGACTGGAAGACATCAAAACTGTTATTTTTCGGCCAAGAAGTGGCTCAGCTGTTGAAAAAACACTTTTTCTATTATTTGATTTAAAAATGGGAGGTTTGATATTGGCCTGTAGCTTTTCAATATGTTGGGGTCTTCAGGAGTGGTTTATTAACTGCAGTTTTTAAGGCTTGTGGGAAGATACCTAAGAGAAGAGATGTGTTTACAATCTGTAAAAGATCAGTGGTCATGCAGTGTGAAATATTTTTGAAAACTTGTGTTGGTAGAATATCTAAGCAGCAAGAGGATGGTTTTCAGTTGTATTATGTGTTTTTGACTTCTTTGATTGATTGATTGAAAGTGTCATGATATTTGAATGGATGTTATTTAAAGATGGGAACAACACATATCCTGTGGTTGTTGTGGAGCCACCGTCTGTTTGGATAATTTTCTGAATTTTGTCAGCAAAAAAAGGAGGCAATTGATTGCATGCCCAGGTGGATTGGCGCATAGCAGTTATTGACACTGGAGGGTTTGTTAGCCTGTTGACGGTAGCAAAGAAGGCGCATGTATTGTTATTGTTTTTGGTTATGATGTCAGAGAAGGACTGCCTTGCATTTCTAAGTTCCAAATAACGCGCACTATTTATTTTATTGGGTTATTTTTGCACCATACGTATATGCAACAGATAGTTTGTGCTTACTTTAACAGGCAGATAGCTGAACCCCATCTGATGTGTTATTTGAATATTTTAATGGCCTTTACCATTAGGCTCTGATCACTGAGCCCATGTCCTCGGGGAATTTTGAGAATTGCCAACCTAGTGGGTGTATGTAATTTAGAAATCAGTTGTGTTATATGTATCATATGTATACAGCTGTTTTATTGTATGGCATTCCCAGAGAGCAGCAGTATTGACTCACATGTCACATTCATGTTTTAGGCCGGGTATATTGGGTATATTTTAGGCTGATTCCACGCTTCCCGCCCACTGCCAGCTCGTGCACCTCTTAGTGTATGTGTCTGCCCACTAAGAGCTCATGCACCTCTAGGTTCATGTGTCCCGCCCTCTTACTGCATGTGCCCCGCCCTCTCAGTGCATGTGTCCTACCCACTGAAAGCTCATGCACCTCTTAGCGCATGTGTCCCGCTGTTAGAAAAATGAACTCGCCACCTCGGAGTAAAATCATTAACACAAGTATATTTGTTCTTCGAAGAAGGAGCAGAAACAGAGACACAACGTGTTACTTTACTAATTGCATATTCTAGTCTGCTTCACGATCTCTCAAAGGACCACCTCTTAAATACACATTATGAACCACTAACAGAAACCCTCATGACGCCTTCAGCCTAATCGTGAACCATTCCACCGTCATCACATGGAGTGGTTTTGCAAGAAATGGTCATATGATAACAAAGGAACCGCACGTTCTTTCAGATAGAAACCTAGAAACCTACAGATTCCCCGGTCTCATTGCTGTCAGGAGACCTGCCAAGTTCGTGTGTAAGATTAAACAGAGACAGCTCAACGAGAAGTCTGAATATAACAGTGAAACAGTAACTGATTAAGAGTGAACAAGCTTTCTTCCAACACCCGCCCTCTCAGTGCATGTGTCCCACCCTCTGAGTGTGGGCCCTTGTGACAGTCGCCGCTGATAGCGCCATCCCTACAGCGTAGTTCTGGAAGTGTAGCACTCTCTTGGGGATTTTTTTTTATTAAGCACTATTTGTATGCTTTTGAATGCATCGTATCTACATTTAGTAGTATGTCCTGATCATTGAATGTTATAATATGTTTATGAAGTGTGATTGTATTATATTTTGAAATATTGTAGTTAGTTATTTGTATAAACAGAATCCTTCACAACGACAACTAGAGTTGAAACATATTCATGAAATGTCCACTAAGTACATTTACTCAAGTACTGTACTTTAATACTTGTACTTGAGTGTTTCTATTTAATGCAACTTTCCTTCTCTACTAAACTTTTACTTTTTACTCCATTACATCAGATGCCTTTGGTTACTTTACACATTCCGATTTAGACAATTTACTTCAACATTTATTTAAATGAACATTGTTATAATAATAATAATAATAATAATAATAATAATAATAATAATAATAATAATAACCTACTATATATTATTGTGCAAAATGTGTTAGCCTCACCCTAACCCTAAGCCGAAAAGAAAAAAGATATACAACCCTCTTCATCTCCTCCTTTTTGTATGAATAATATAAAGTCTTATGTTTGTACATGTGCGCCTGTGTTTGTCGTGCCATCCAATCAGGTTCCTCAGTTCCTCTTCCCTCCTTTTCTACTGGTGGAGACATGCTGGACTTCCTGGTTCAATCGGGTGATATCAGCAAACCTGACGGTTTATTAGCTACCTGGTTTCACAGAGCTAATAGCAAAAAGGAAATGAACAACGCTCTTACAAGTAAACTCACTTACACACACACAAACACATTACATTAGTTGTTGATGGTGTTGTTTGTCCCTGAGGTTTACCTACTGTACTACTGATACACAAGTATTCCCCCTCTGTCTTTCCCTCAGGTGATGCTATGATCCTGGAGTCTGATGTCACTCTGGAGGGTTATGGAACACCTGCTGAAAAGCCAATTCCCATCATGGCCCACCCTCCTGCCATCTATAGTGACAACACTCTTGACCAATGGTTGGATGCCGTGCTGGCCTCTAGAAAAGGTACGGTAGAGCAGGATAGGTGTGTCTTTCTTTGTACGTCTGGGTCCATCTAACAGTCTTAATAGGAAACACAGGTTTTAATGTTCTGTGTCTCCCTTCAGGCATAAAATTAGATTTTAAGAATCTCGACACAGTGGGTTTGTCATTGGACTTGCTGGTTCAAAAGAACAGCAGCAGAAGAATACACAGACCTGTGTGGCTCAACGCAGACATCCTCCAAGGTCCCAACGTACCAGACTTCGTGCCTCCAGTCAATGGAACCAGGTGAAAAGGCTTGAGCTTTATGTGTTTTGTGCATCAGTTCTTTGCTATACACAAGCTTGTATTGTATATGTATTATTGCCTTATGGTAAATTAGAAGCACAGTATCAACAGAGATGGGCTTGAGATTTGAGAAGATACAATCAGATCTGAAAAAATGCCACAGCAAAAATAAAGCATGATGGAAGATGCAAGAAAAGGTAGAATATAACTTAAAATAAAGATGTTAGTATATTGTATAGATACATAAAAACAACTCACTGCCCCATCATTACAGACATGTCCTCTCTTTTCATCCTTCCTTTCCAGATTTCTACAGCTGATTCAAGAGAAGTTTCCAGATGTGACCATGTCTCTGGGATGGAAGGTATTTCTATTCACCAACTGATTAGGAACACGTTATAGTACTTGTACACTACTCTTTAGGGTAGGTTCTAAACAAGCTTGGAATGTCAGTCAGATGGTCTTTGGTCCAAAGATAAGTCCAAGATAGCAAGAATGCAGAATTTTTTATAACTATTGAGGTCATGAGTCCTACATGCATCTACCTCTGCAAGAAGTGTGAGGCTAAGATGCATTTAGCTCTATGCACTGTTGCTCCTAGCCTCAGCATGCTAACATGCTACCATTGTGATGTTTAGCAAGGATAAAGGTTACGTTGTTGACCATTTTAGTCTAGGGTGTTAGCATGTTACCATTTACTAAAATGACTAAACAAAAAGTGCAGCTGAGGCTGATGGCAATGTTATTACATTTGCATGTTTTGGGGCATAAACCAAAATATCGGACAGAATGAAATTTTGACCAGATGATGAAAAGTCAGAGGATCACCAAAGTTGTTACAATTCATTCTGAGGGCAACATAAATGTCTGTATATCAATGAAAATCCATCTGATTATGAAGAGGTTTGACTAAAATCCAACATGTCAGTACATTACTGTGGCTGCTGTATTTCTGTTGAATTCAATTCAGTTTATTTTGTATAGCCCAAAATCACAAATACAAGATTGGCCTCGGAGGGCTTTACAATCTGTACACATGACATCCGTGTCCCAGGACCTCACATCAGATCAGGAAAAATCTCCCCAAATAAAGATAGTAAAAAGGGTAAAAAACCTTAGCGAGAGCAACAGAGGAGGATCCCTCTCCCCGGATGGACAGAAGCAATAGATGTCATGTGACCAGAATGAGCAACGTAACAGAGTTAAAGCACATTACATGAATATGACAAAAACTATTTATATAATGAGTAGGCATGGACCACAATCCAAATAGCCACAGTCTATGCACACTATTGAATAGTTGAACATTTAAAGAACATCTACAGTTTATACCCATTAAGATTTCCTGTATTCAGGGATTTAATGCTCTCCAGAGGATGAACCAGTTCTGATGTAGATAGTCCTTCCATTTTAGCACTCAGACAAGACATTTTTCTGAGGTGGCGGTCTGAATCCTTTGCAAGGAGCTGATCTCTGTCCATCACACTGTAGTATGGCCCGCTCTCTCAAGGTCTCAACTGTACTGTCTATATTTGCGCCATGGAGCCAGGCATTGCATTCTTTAAGCGTAGCAATGCTCTTATTCCATTTCCAGTGAGGATTCCATTGAATATTACTGTCCATGGTACTGTTAGCTCAGCCTTTAGTCCTGTTTTAGTCTAGGTTCAGCTGACATTGCATTATTTCTGACAGGTAGCCTATGCTCCACCATTGTTTGTGGAAACTTACACCAGGCCCATGGTAGAAGACATGTACAATATGATCAAAGATGTCCCCCAAAAGGTAAGCTGAAATAATTGGAGAAATTATATGGAATTACTGGAAATGTGTCTGATTTAGTCTTAGACCCTTGTATAGTAAGTCACACTGAGATCCCCATGCCCACAAGAAAGACGGCAAAAATCAATAAAAATGGGTTAGCCACTTGGCTGCTAACTAGCTCGCTCAGTTGCTAACTACTTGCTACCACAGTTAATGTATTTGTATCAACTCCTCTCTCACAACTGACTTTAATCCTGTTGTTTGATATATTGACTTAAATACAATGCTGCATTTTAATCATGACTCACCAGATCCTTTAGCTGGAAACAGAGCTTTGAAATCTGCAATAAAACACAAAGAATGTTTTTTGTGTCTTCAGGTAACATTCCCAGTCCATGCCCTGTTGGTTCGCAGTGGCTGGCAGCACATCAGCTGGCTCCTCAGCCAGTCACCACGGTAACACCGCCAACCTCCAGCTGTATTATACAATGAGGGAAACTAAATCTAAATCATTAAGTGATAAGAATGACCCGCCCCTGTGTCCATCAAAACAAGCCTTCAAGTGATAATTCATGAAATGTGACACTGGATGTGTGATACGGAGACTGTTTTTGTGATTTGGTTTTAAGGTTACATTACATTACATTTCATTTCAGGTTCAGTCTGACTTTGTGGCAGGGAGCAAATGACCCAACAATCAGTGACTTGCTGTTCGTTCGTGAGAACTGCCACCCGATCAGAGTCTACTATGATATCTATGAGCCGACGCTGTCTGCATTCCATCTGGCTGCAAGTAAGAAACAGTTTACATGGAAAGTCACACAGTTATTTTTCTTACAAATATAAATCAATAAACTGGACATATTATGTGTGCAACATTTAATTTACAATTTAGTATTTGTATTGCTGAATACCTATAAAAAAGGACTCCTATATGCAATACATTTGAGCCTTAACTAACGATAAACCAAAAAGTAAAGGGACACAGCTGACACCAGACAACCTTGTGCAAATAAGCTAAACATTCATTGTGAATCAAAATTGTGGAGAGAGAAAAGACTGAATTGGTTCTCAAATTCCAGAGGCAGGGTTTTTAATTGCTCATCTGACCTTTTCTCTCTGGATCACATGACTGACAGACTGATAGGACAGAGGTCTGGTCACTTTCATTCAGGCTGGATTATTTATCTCGTAGTCTGGATGTTCAAGTTCCAACATTGGATCTTCTATCAATTTGAGCAACTATATTTCTTTACTGGACTTAATTTTTTAGATGAAAAATCAAATAATTAAGGTTTTGCATATTGGACACTTGTATCAAGCCTACATTTAAATCTAAGGTTAGAAATGACATGCTATTTACTTTTTGCTGTATTCCTTCGGTTTACAGAGCAGCAGGGCCTTCTGAGGAGATTCTATCCTGGAGGAGACCTGATGGACTTCCTCTATCCAACTCACAACTCAGACAATGACTTCCTGTTCTCAGTCAGCCAACGCAACAGTCTGGCTGTCCGTTGGTTTAGAGTCACTGATCGGACCTCCCTGTTGGCTCAGCTTTCAGGTAAAAAACCAACACTTTGCTGTAGACATTCACTTTCATCGATGAAATAAATTGAAATTAACTTTAAACGCTTTGAAGAGCCAGATGCGTGAGATTTGGAAAAAAAAAAAAGCACAGCAACACAAACACTTCTGAAAGTTACCTCTCGTCATGTAGCGTAACGTGACATGATGTAACATAGGTAAATACAATATTAAACACAGTTTGGGGTCATTGACCTGCATGGAAAACATCTGACGTGCCCATTTCATCCTCTTATGATGACTATGATGTGTGGTCATTTAGCCTTAAGATTCACTCAATGAACCAATAAGTAAAAACAAAGATTTATGGATTTCCAGCGTTGGTAAGAGTCTTTATTGGTTGACCTCTCTATCAGATCTTGTGACGTCCTTCTCCAGAAAAGATGAAGCAAGTCGAATAGTCGGATGGGACTAAAATGATTGGTTGTGATTGGTTGTTCCTGGAAACATGACATGATGCTGCAGCTGTGGTGTTCCAAAACTTGACTTATTCAATCTTGGCAGCTTTCTACTTTGACAACAAGATATTTGAGGGTAACAAAAAGCTACAATTTAATGATGGTAAATAAAGCTAGTGTTTGGAGTCGGGATGTCTCAGATGCCCTTACATTATCCAATTAAACCTCCCAGCTCTTAATGCTCTGTTTCCATGCCTGTAAATAGCCCCAAAGTGTGTTTGATATACAAAGTAGCAACCTTTTATGGAGTGGTTGACACTCTTTATACTTCCTCCGTGAGTTCAGTCAAGACATCTTGTATTGTCAGTGTGACCCTGTTAGTCTTTTAACCCTGGTCATCTTTACTGTTCATATCATCCCTGTGTCTAGATAAGGCCGGTGGTATGTTGGTGGTCCATGTGACCTCTGACAGGAGCCCACCTGGTGTTCCCCTGGTGGAGGGTTCTGGCCAGAGCTCAGTGGCCTTCACACTGCAGGTACAAGAAGAATTCTCCTTCTGTTGTGTCTTTTAAAGGAAATGAGACTGAGACATTTCAGTTGGGTCATAATGACGGACGAACATCTGAGTGTAAAGTACGTCACTCTGGGCACTCTTAGATCGCCAATATAGAAAAAAAAAAGGTGGCCGCTGTGGAAATGACACATTGCTCTGAAGACATCAGAATCCATCATGGATCCTTCAGAGGAAAGAAACAAGCTATGAAGCTGTTAAAAATACAGATTTCTTCAACTTATGTAGAAATCTGGCGGGGTGGCGGGGCCTTCTCCATTACTCCCGACTTTCAAAACAGCACTTCAAACTCATATATTTAAATCTGTTTTAAGTATGTTATGTCTCTTACTGTAATGTCCTCGCTCTTGTTTGTATTGTTGTTGCTTCTGTTGTCTATTGTTAACATGTCACGGGTCTTCAGTACCCTGTAAAGCACTAATAAAGCAAATGCATTATTATTATTTCTATCATCCTAGTTGTAGAGTTGTGCAGCTCTTTTTTGTTTTTTGTGTTCTATAAATAGCATAAGCATAATAAGGGTTGTTATGTGTGGTGTGTGCAGGACGTCCTGCAGCTGCTGGGGCACAGCGCTGATGCCCGCTGGGGCGTCCTCCTGCGGGTGCACACCTGGGAACTTCTGGAAGCTTCTCTCAGCCTGCTGCACTCGGCCTACAGCAGAGAGAGGCTCTACAGGCCGGTTTGGGTCCACATGGAGGGTCTGCAGGGCGCCAACGACACTGCAGTATGTCACTTCCTGTCTGGACCCACCTAGATTTCTGATACACTTTTATACTGTGTTTCAGTCTAATTTTTCTAGTAGTTTTTTTCCTAAGAAAAAGAGTGTTCAATAACAAAACTAATAAAAAGCTGTTATTAGTGTCTGAAATGATGGTGGGAGTCTGATATTATGTAGTTTTCTAGTATATTTCTGTTTATTACTGTATTGACTGATTGTATGGTTAATATTATTATTGTTATTCTTATTATATAATTATCAATTAATTTTATGGGAAAATCAAAAGGCAGACTTTTGTATTCATCAGAGGTTCTTATGTCCCCGTGTTTCCCATAATCAACAGCATTGTTGTGTAGGATTGGAGTGAGTTGGATAGGTCTACAACGGGACCAGCTGGACCTGAACACTAGTCATCTTCAGGAACACTTAGTTCTGTTGCTTTTGTTCAGAACATTTGTCTTTGTATTATTTTATGTATGTACATCATGATAATGTTACTAAGTTGATGCAGGTGTGACTTTTAGTGTGATGGACTCAAAAGTCTGCTGATGATGCGAATAAGGACTTTTTACTGCAGTTAAATGGAACCCAATGGCTAATAACACAATCTAAGAACTATTTTACTGCACAGAGGACATGTACATATACATGTAGTGATGATCCGTCTCCTCTCCCTTCCAGGAGTTTGTCTCCACAGTGGAGAGGCTGTTCCCATACGTTACCCTGGTCCTGACAGAGCCAGATGTCCCAGAGCCGGGCTGGTCTCAGAGGGTGGCTCTCCATGTGAGCGCAGCATCACTACCGATGGGACAGGAGGCTCTTCGCTCTCTGCTGGATGGATATGACCTCCTAGTGGAGGAGGACACAAGGAGAGTCTTCACAGGACTCATGAGCAGGCGTGCAGGGATAGCAAACACAAACCTGTATGTGATATCTGATCAGCCCTAATGGAGGGGTGTTGAGCCCAAAGGGAACCTTCTGTAGTCTTTGAACTGGAGCCGCTCTACGGGCTGTAATGTAAGGCCACGCAGGTCCACGAGGCGGCTTCTGTTGCCACTGACGAGCTCGGGCTGCTATTAGAAGAGAGTGACAGAGTGTATCACATAGCGTGCTCAGCGTTTTCTCAATTGTCATGGCTAAATATTTCACTGATTTCAACAATGTGCTGACAAGAGATTTCAAAACGTTGGTAAATGATTCTGTTATTAAATACCTTTTGCATCGTGGGAACGAGTGTGTGACCATTTTTCACAGAGACAAATGATGTGTAACATGTTACCAAGCAGACATGCCATGTTATGTTGTTCTGTAGTTTGCAGTTGCATTTTTATTGGAAAGACACAGAAAACATTCTGGTAACATACCAAACCATTTTATATAAAGTCATATAAAAGCATTTATTTGTTTACATTTATAAAACATCAATGTGTTTTTAATCAAAAGACAGATGTTACCTTGTGCTAATTGCAGTCAGCAAATGTTGACTGTTAGATTTACACCCAAGAAGCAAACGTATGATCGAACCATTAGTGACACTTATTACAATGTTTCATTTATGCCGCAAAAATGAATCATTAATATTACACTGAGCATTCAAGTGTCTTACACAGTTATTCCTTTACTCACTTTATTGTGACCTTTAGATGTCATAATGACTGATTTCATGGGCTGGAGGGCCACTGACTGACTACAGCTGGGTGCTGTGGAGGGCCTCAGACAGATCGCCAGGTTTAATATCACAGGTGGGACCGTCTGTATTGGGGGCCTGGCTCTGGCTCGTCTGATCCCCCGAGGCAGACTGCAGTCGGTTCCTGGTCAGGTACCGGCGGCAGGAGCAGAAGTTGTGGTAGAAAGAGGAGGAGAGGCCGGCAATATCTGTGGAGATGTAGGGAACAACCTCGGGAGACGCCTGGTTATAGTAACTGATCTAGAAAAAAATCAAAACAGTAATGGTAAAGTTTGTTGAAATGATATGTAAATAAACAACTATTTGATGCGCTCACCAGTGACATGTTGTTTTTGGTCTCCAGAATAGTGAACCCAGCACACAGAACCTCTCCTCTGTTGTACCCCTCAGTGGGGGGGTGGGTGGGCAGGGACACGGAGCGCAGGGCGATGACGTACGGGTCTCTGCGGAGATAAAGCAAGAGTGGCCAGTTAATACTGAAGGGATGGCGGTGTGTGACCTTTGACCTTTCACTTAACTGACCCACTGCCACACGGTTTCCTCTTGGAAGCCAACAAGATGAAGTCCTGGAGGATCCCTTCTCCCTCATGGCCTGAAGTCGGGGAACCGACGGCACCGTCACTCACTGATGGGGTCACCACTCGATACAGGAAGTCATCCTCGTCCACCTGGAAAATCAGCTCACATTTCCTGATTTCGGAGAAGAAAAAGCAATACCGTTGACTAGGATGTTGGTAGAAATGTTGAAATAATGTTGACTATACTGTTGAAGGAATAGTTCCACATTTTGGGAAATACATTTAATCACATTATTGCTATGAGAAATAAAGAAAATGATCTTTTGTTAATGCCCTTGGGGAAATTCTTCTGTGCATTTGACCCATCCTTGGTTAAGGAGCAATGGGCTGCCCTGTGAGACGCCCGAGGAGCAGCACGGGTCAAGTGTCTCGCTCAGGAACACTTCACATGTGACCTATGGAAGACTGCGGATCGAACCGGCTGATACACCCTTATGTCTAAAGGATAAACAGCACCTCACCTATTGTAACATTAGGATAGGAGAACACACCTCCTCCCACGCACTGAATATGTATATAATACTTTATTACCTGAAGCTTTAGAGAGTTTTTATTGACACGTTATCAGACTATGAACAATAAAAAGGTACGGTAAGGTACTCTAATACCTGTCTGCCAGAAACCAGAGTCCAGACTAAATTTAAACAAAGTTCAATGGTCATGCCTCCTGCACTGATTCATTCAATTCAGGTTATTTTGTATAGCCCAAAAACACAAATAGAAGATTTGAGTTAACCGGATAATTTTCAGGATAAGATGACGCATGTCAGGCTTTTCGGTTCCTCAAAGAAAGTTTAGAAAAATCCCCATAGCAACACATCGAAATCCCCTGACCTGGTCCAGAGCAGGTTTAGTGAAAGTTCACTGGATAAGCTGGCCACTCCCACCGGACAAAAGGCAGCTTCCTTCCTCAATAATAAAGGAGCGATATTAGTTATATTAGTTTTATAGAGAGAGACTTTTTACAGATCACCAAGATCTGTTCTCACATCATGATGACTTCCTGTACGAGCTCACATCATGATGACTTCCTGTACGAGCTCACAGACTGGATCATTTCTTGCAAACCACTCTATGGGATGATGAGGGGAAAGGTTCATGATTAGGCTGAAGACGTCATGAGGGTTTCTGTTAGTGGTTCATTATGTATATTGAAGAGGTGGTCCTTTGAAAGATCGTTGAGCAGGCTTGGATATGCAATCAGTAAAGTAGCATGTTGTGTCTCTGTCTTTGCTCCTTCTTCAAAGAATAAACGTACTCCAAGGCGTCGAGTGAAATTTTCTAACATATTTGGTCCTTTCGAGCCAGACTCAATACCTCCTCCCTCTCCTCCCTTCAACGGAGACTCAAGGCCTCAAGACTCAAGGCTCAAGGAATAAGTCCTCCGCCCTAATTTCGCAAAGAGAATAGTTTGGTGTTTTGGGAGGCCAGGACTGACTGGAGAGAAGAGGAGTGACGAGAGATCCGTTTTTGACCGAACTAGGGAGGAAATCATTACAGGTGTGTAAGTCTCCTTTTGTTTGTCGCAGGTTTTTGTCTCCTGGCTTAACATTGGTAATAACGGGGGTGTTGTGGGGAAGGACAGATAGATTTCATTCCTCATCGACTGGAAATCTTACATTTAAGAAAGGATGGTAATTGAGGAGTCAGATTTTTGTGGGAAAGAGACGACGAAGCAGCGAGAAATAAAACAATACTAGTGAATTGGTGTTACAAGCCCTAGCGAACAAGCGCTGCATTCCTCTAATGTAGTAGGATCTTCTTGTTTGGATTCGCAGTGTTAGGTATTAGGCACCTTTCTCCCGGCCTCCAAGGATAAATCTTATCAAATATTAGGTGCCCAGGGGAAAGAAGAATATTGGGGTGTAGTAGTCGTTTAATTTAAAAAAAGAGGGTTGTCCGGTTGTTGAGTTCGTCAAAGCGTATCTTTGACTAAAAAAACAAACAAGAAACAACAGGCCACCAGGTAGAAGAATATTGGGGCGTTGTGGTCATTATTTAGTGATAATTTAAATAGGGTCATTAAGTAATACTACCACACCTAAAAGGCACATAAATAAAGGCAAAAATAAATGAAGGAATACAGAAATGTAGAAATAGATTATTTAATGATGTCCTGTTTAGATATAACTTATATTTATATATTCCTGTATTTATTTATACATTTATTTAAGCAGGTGATCGACCTATTGGGCACCCCTGATCTACACCTATAAGAATAAACACAAATATAGTACATGATATGCGCACAAGTATATATTAATTTTTATACTACTGCCAGAAGCCACATTTAAATAAATATAATCCGATTGATTTGGGTGATGAGGCACTTAAAATAACCAATACATTTTCCCAACACTGACGCATTTAACTTGCCTGATATTTTGCGATGCTTATGTTCAGCCCTCACAGCGGTGACGGTGTTAAGCTGCGTTCACACCAAAAGCGTTGCCAATATTCTGTTGTGAACGCAGCTTTAGACTTTGCCATGATTATGGTCTTGACTTCCTCAAATGCATTCATGATTATCTCCTGCTCGTCAGTGGAAAACAAAGAGGCTCTTTCTCTGAGCATAATTGCTATTGTAGCGTTTGAAGATCGTGGATTCGACAATGCTCCCTTTTGAAGCAGACGGGTACGCACAATTATCCTGATGACTGACGTCTCGTTTGAATTAACGAGACCATTTGAGCGCATATCAGCCTTTGAGGAACCGTGTTAGCCTGATGTCAGTCATCGGGGTAATTTAAGATGGATTATAGGACATTTAATTAACTTAGTTGAACCACGTACAAGGAATGAGGCTGAGGTTTGGGGTTAGCTTTCCTTTCAATGAGTTTCTTAAGTAATACAAAGATGATAATAACAATAATAATAAAAATAATAAGAATCAGTTTAGTGGCCTGTGACCACAGATTCCCACTGTAGGAAACAAAGGAAGAAGCTGCTAATAATAAAAGGGTCCTACAGGGCTTTGCTACATGCTTCCTAAAGAGGTCATGTACATGTACTGACTTCATCACTTTTAATCTAAAGTAACAACAGACACATTTTACTGTCTCAGGACTCCCAACTCACAAAACCAGTGTTAAATACCCTTCATTTACTTTTGAGGCATTTAGCTAGAAGTCATGTTTGCAAGACTACAATTAAGAAGCTTAATGACCAGCCCATTATTGGTGACATCATCACTTGATATAACATTATGTCATAGTTAATGTATGGGATTTTGCTTACGGATGAGAAGAAAACACATTGTACATGATCACAATTTTTGTTCACACATTAGCGTGTTGTGATTGGATCTGGACTTCAGCCTGCACTTTTTTTTTTTAAATGAGCGCTATCGACCTGACCTTTAGAGCGTGTGTCAAGCTTCAACTGATTTATTTTCAAGTGACGTGTGTGTGTGTGTGTGTGTGTGTGTGTGTGTGTGTGTGTGTGTGTGTGTGTGTGTGTGCGTGTGTGTTTGTTAAAGTATTACTGATAGTGCGTGTCCCAGCCTGGCCTGTTGCTCAGCTCAGCCAGCAGATAGAAAGCTCTGTGGGCAGGAACATCCACCTGTGACTCCACCCTGAAGCTCAACATGGACTTGTGCTCCATGGTGTAGAGACGGACCTGGGAACAAATAATCACAATAAATATAGGAAAAAAAACTCCTAAGTAAAATCAAAAGCTCCCAGCGGATACCTCGTCTTTCTCAGAGCTGAGTTGCCAGTTGTTTTTAGCAGCCAACATCTTGAGAGCAGAAACATTGTTATAGCTCAGATACACCTGGAAAAAACACACACGCACACACGCGTGCGAGCGCACACACGCGCGTGCACACACACACACACGCACACACACACGCACACACACACACACACACACACACAAATATGTTAGCAAAACGTAAGCCTGCACACAGACACCACTACATGACTGGGCATTGTGCTCCTTCGTAGAGCATAAACAGTCACTATGAAAAGACTTTGACAAAACAACAACATTCTCACCAGACTAATTTTACGTATTAGTCTGGTAGTAGGTAGAAATACATAGTTTAAAGCTTCATTGATAAAATGTTAAACCAAACTAAGTATATAATCATTTTTTATTAAACCAAACTAAGTATGTAATAATCTTATGTTAAACTGAACTCGTAGTACAAGTAGTACCTGACCATCTATCCTGAACCTACCCCAGTATCAGTAGTTACCTGGTTTCTGGGGTCCCAGGGCACAGACAGAAGAACTTCCCCCTGCTTGCAGGAAATTATGTACTTTCTGAAACAACGAAAGAAAAGCAATTAGAAGAATGTTTGACAATGATATTGTCGTGTCAGAATTGCGTGAAAACTCTATTTATCTAGATCTACTGAGACAGTAGGCTTGTTTGTTAGAGCTGCTTCTCGCCTGGAATCCAGAGAGAGCAGGTGGGAGCAGCAGGGGGAGTTGACAAAAAAACTGCGATCAAGTCAGACAGTTTTCAGCTGCCTTCAAAGTATTAACAGGAAGTTACAGAAAAAATGACTTCCTGATAGTTCAGATCTTCAGGCTACTAGTAGTTTACAGATCACGTTTGGGTTTATTCATATGAAAGTATAAATATATGTTTATGTAGAAATGTGTGAGTAGCTGCATCCTTTGTTGTTTTTATGTCTGCCTGTGAAATACACTACGACTAGTTTTGATATGTGTTAAATAAATAATATTATTATCAACCACACAAAATGTGTTTTTAGATTAAACATGAGACTAATAGTCAACAATCAAGGGTGAAGTATTATAACTATAAATAAAATAAGGATTTTCTACAACACGTGGTGTTTGCTGTCAGATCTAAGAGCCAATCAGCTCTCTGATGGACCGACAGCCAGGCGTTTCCCATCATGCACTGGGCCAGGCAGTCAGTGGAGAGCTGCTGCAGCGGCTGGCTCTAAAATCAACGGCCTATGGTTGACCACGTGTGCAAGACGTCTGAGCAAGTCAGAAGCAAGGTGGACACAAATCTACCCAGCATGCATTGCGCGTTGATCTCCGGTCTCTTCTGCACATAACTGGCTCATCTCAAACAAACCTACTGCCTACTATGGGCTTAGTGTTTCATACATAGGCGTTTCTGATCACTAGTGGCCCAATAGACCAGCGTGATCTGCGTCTGCATACCTGTAGCATGACGGGCGGTATGATACACAGAGGGCTGCACTGCATATTGAAATGTCTGTAGATGTTGCTCTTTCCTAAAAAGTTCAATCTTATTTATTTGCAATGAGTGAAGTGAAAATATTGTACAGCCTGTATCATTTCTGACACTCAGAAGTGGAATTAAAAGCTAAGACAGAATAAACAGATGTGTTACCGGTCCAGTCTGATCTTCTTCCTGGCTATGGCCTCTTGAAACCTCCTCCCCCCTTCCTGGAAATGAAAGATATTTACCATCTTTCCAGAGGTGAAATACTTACTTAAGTGTGTACAAAGACATTTCTGAATGGCATTAGTATTACACTCTGAAGCTTTCTGATTTGGTAGCAGATGTCCACGCAACTATGCCTCTTTACAACATGGAGGATCATTATTTCTGAAGCACCTTTCTCAATAAGAACATTTCCATGTGTTGTTGACCAGCAGCTCATTCAGTTAATTGACTCACCAAGCGTTCGGGTCGTATCCGTGGCAACGTGCACAGCTTCCTGTGGTCGTCCAGCACCTCAAAGATCATGAAGGCGGAGTTTATGTGTCGGTTAGGCCCTTCCTCCTGGTAGGCTTCTGCTCGCACACCTACCTCCATGCTGTGCACAAAAACCATCACTTTTGTTTCATTCCTCAAGTCGTCACAATGCACCTGTTGTTCTCTGTTGTACTCTATTAACAACATATCATGGCCTGTTTTCTCCACATAAATCAGTTGTATCTGATCTGATCTTCCACATCTTTATGTGGCATTCTGGACCCACCTGTTTTTGAAGGCGTTGTTGACAATGGCCCTTAGCAGCAGTCTGTCTCCAACCTGAGAAGGTCCTCTGAATGTGAACATGTCGATGGTCCGCAGGTACGGGTGAGCCTGAGAGAGACGACTGCACAGAGAAAAAGACAATACTATATTAAAAAAACAATGAAAGGGGCTTTTACATCTGTAACCCTGGAGCATCAAATAAAGCCTTGTGTGTGTACGTGCGTGTGTGTGATCGTACCTGGCAGCAATTGTAGCTACATTTACCATCCAGGCCATGATTTGTCCTCCGAATGTATTCACCTGGTGTTCAGATACACAAGACGACACAGTCAACTCACCCATCAGGACTTTAGTGGCCCAACGCTGATGACACACAGAGCGAATCAGGTATTAGTGACAATATGCCGATCAGGTATCAGATACCATTTTCCTAATAAATCGCAATACAGTTTATTGATGTCTTTTTTTTACATTGGGAGGGGCTTATCACTGCCGCACAAAAGGTGCTGCACTTTAAATCACTCCCAGACGACGAAGTTAAGACCTGGGTAGCTTACAGCTCTCCCAGTTCATATGAGGTCAATCAAAGGAAAAATAAATAAATAAGATGCACGCCATAAACGTAACACAACAACACTGCTTTTACTTTGAAGGAATTTATGTACGCATGTGCGCTTCCGCAGCTGACGTGAAAGCACGTATTGTTATGTAGTTTCTGTTCTCAGCGAGCAGCAATGCTGCTGCGAGCTGTTGCACCTCACAAAGCTCTCACAAGCAGTCAGTCTCACAGGAGCATCGCTGCAGGCTCCAAGTCCAGATTAAACATTAATCGCGTATGCGCAAAGCCACCGCTGATCCTCTCTCACTGATACCTTCAGCTGTCCTTCAAATCTCCACCTCATTTAATCAAACTTCTGAAATTGTTCAAGCCAAGGCAGACTGGAATTTTCTCACTGAGTAAGAAAAACTGAACTGCACTTATTACCTTTGTATAAAGTTAATCAATTGCTGGTCTTTAATATACATCTTTAAGATAAGCAACACACTGAACATGGAAAAAAGAAGGAATGGCTTGTCCCTCACAGGTACCCTAACGACTGAACACACTGTTTATGTTGTTCCCTGATAAAATACAAATGTTTCTTCTGGTACCTATTCAGATAAAAAAAAAAGATTTATATACTATATATGTATGTATGTTAACTTCTTGTTGCTCCAGAGTGCCTGTTATATTGTTTTGATAACATTACTTTAAAATAAAAGCGTGCAATAAACTAGTTATTACTTTATTGAATTTGGCTCATAATGTGATTAATCGCAGAAAAATCACGCAATTAATCAGTTAAGTTTTTTCAACTTTGCCCAGCCCTATTTTATTAGTTACATTTTGTTTTACAAGTTTAGTAAAGCAATGTCTAAGTCAGGTCTGATGTTGCCTTACATATAGAAGAATCATCCAGTCACCTCCACACAGGGAGACATACGGCAAATTAAATGGTTAAGTACTCAGAATTGGCCAATACCTAAGCCCAAATATTGACATTGGTATCAGATCGTAGCGTCCTTCATTTAAAATCTGTTGCACAATGACACCATACCTAGATGTTTTACTGATGTTAACAAGACCAAAAATTGATATACAAAAAAAAAGTATAGTGGAAATAAAAGGCAGATTCCTTCCTTTTCTAAGAGACAGACAGAAGGAAATCTGAACACATAACCTGGTGGTTAGCATGTGGGGGTAGAACCAGTTCTACACTCTCCACCTTGGTCTTCTCTGCTGCCACTGCATTGCCGACTGCCGAGTTGTCAGCTGAAACACACACACACACACACACACAATGTTGAAATTATGTCAAAGACGTGTCCGTATTGTGTTGCAGAGATGTCTTCTGATGTCTTTATTTTTCCCGATAAGCTTATTATCTCCTTGCACAGCAGCCTTCATCTGTTCCTCTGTTTGTTCAGGCCTCTTTGATTGGTCACAGGGCCTGCATGACCATTAACATGCGCTGTGATTGGTCAGTGAAGCTAGAATCTCGAAGCTAGAATCTCGAATCTCAGGACATACTGATGACCGCTTTCACACTGAGGGTTATGTGCGTCTGGTGAGTTAGTGGTGGTGTGGTTGAGCCGTGTGGCGGAGTGTGACTTTATGAACGCACCGTGTATTGTCGGTCTGTAACAGTAACTCCTGGGACACTTTTTCCCCCAAATCCGCCCGTGATGTGGACGATACGGCACTCATTGAAGGCCGAGGTCTGAATCCCACGGCCTGCCATTGGTCTCAAATACCCTTTCTTAGGAGTAGTTTAATAACTGCAGTTTTTAGGGCTTGTGGGAAGACACCTGAGAGAAGGGATGTGTTTACAATTTGTACACACAGCAGTGTGCATCAAACCTACCCTGCAGGACAGAACCATGGGAGAGTAGATTCTTGATGATGTCATCGTGTAGCATCCTGACCCGCCGTCTCTCAGCGGCCACACTGTATTCTACCTGCTCCTTCTCAGAGTGAGGTACGATGGGCTTCAAGATCACCTGTGATCGATGCCAGTAGATGTGTCTCCTTAGTTTCAGTAAGCCTTAACCCTCCCCCGCCCTCTCACTCACTCACTCACACACACACACACACACACACACACACACACACACACACACACACACACACACACACACACACACACACACACACACACACACACACACACACACACGGCAACTGTGGCTCAGTGGTGAGCAGGATCGTCTTTCAATCAGAGGATTGGTGGTTCGTTCCCCGGCACCGCTAGCTCATGTCGAGCAACACACTTAACCCTAAATTGCTCCCGCAGCTGCGCCTACGGAGTATGAATGGTTGATGATACTGATGTGGCACCTTGCATCATGGCTCCTCCCATCAGTGTGTGAATGGGTGTGAATAAGTAAATGATGTAATGTACTGTTAAAGCGCTTTGAGTGGTCGGAAGACTAGAAAAGTGCTGTACAGGTCCATTTACCACTTACACACATTGCTCAACCCTATCACACACTCAATTATTCGCCTTACCTTTGTCCCTGTGTTCGTGCGCTGGGTAACAAAGGTGGCGTAGGCGTGACAAACCCTCCAGTGCCGATCCAAGAACAGGTCCTCACAGCTCACCTCTACGCCCACCTGGAGAAACACAGCAGGGGTAATCTCTTTGGCGGCTGACATGAGTTAGTTTATAGCTAGCAGTGTTCATTCGGTCAAGGTCTGTTTATAAATATATATTGGTGTGCAAATTAATTGTTCTTGGTCATGGAGACACTGAGAGTAGCAGGAACTACCACAGAGAATTTAAGTATTTTGCCAGATGTTTATATTCATCAACTCTCCAGGTGTGTAGATAAGGTCAAAATAAAAGATGGACACGATCAAAGCAAGGGGAGCAGGTGAGGGGAGCAAAGGAGGAGGAGGAGTAGGGGGGGGTAATTGTAAAAAATCTCTCTGCTACGAACATTTATGGTACTGTACTCTGGCAAAATTCAAAATCCAGTGGAATCATCATTATTTGAGTTAAAAAGTGATTTTGTTAATTATAAGTTATTTTATGTAGATGTAGTAATTATATGTAGAAATGCTGGAATTTTCCACAAAGGCACAATGCAAAGTGATCTGACCCCCATGCTGGTGTTGAAGGCTCTGTTGACCTTCGCCTTGATGTTCACCACCTGGCCCACGCTGAACACAGACAGAGAGGTCATTAACCAAA
>NW_027175832.1:13216553-13236553 GCF_023055335.1 Clinocottus analis | reverse complement strand
GACTCCTCTGACAAGAACGGTCCTGTTAGCTCACAGAACAATGAGGTTAGTGAGCCACTGCATTAACGGGTCAGGTGTTGTGTGATTGTGTGATCTAAACCCTCAGCAGGACACTTCTCAGCAGATAAAAGCTGATCTTGGTCATACCTTTACTTGCTTCTTCTTGATGAGTGGTCGCACTTTTGCAAAGTCATAGAGCTCAACATTTTCATCCAGCCACACCTGCAGGTAGAAGACAGTGTTTCAATAACCAGCAGCGGAGCCAACTTATTCCAGCATCAGGTAACATACATCTGCATTCCTTCGATTGGTAATACGGACTAACATGGAAAACTGACTTTGTTTTTCACATTTTTTTTCAGCAACCTTTTTTAGTCCTCAATAAAAGCATTAATCAGCAGTGAGGCGCAACAATATAGTCCCAATACCTATGTTCGGTATTGATACTGCAAATGTGCAAACTAGCGCTACACACCTGTGGTCTAACACTCCTTTATGTCCTTCACAGCGCTACACTGGGAACAACATCGGCAGGAGAGCTTGTTAACGTTAGCTGCAGTTATTTAGCAGCACAGTCCTGCTCGGCTAAATAAGAGCGCTAACAGCTGTTGACGCCAATGATTGTGACACGTTCCATCTCCATTCAGTACAGATGAGTATTGAAGGTCAATTACGCTGCGCGTTCAAAGACCCACACCAACATACTATTAAAATGCCAGAACAAGAGGACGTATGCCAGTCCTCTCTACCTCCTTCTGCTTCATTGATCGTGGTGCATGCCTACTACTCACTATATGAATACTTTCTGTCATATTCATGTAATGTGTTGTAACTCTGTTACGTTGTTCATTCTGGTCACATGACATCTATTGCTTTTGTCCATCCAGGGAGAGGGATCCTCCTCTGTTGCTCTCCTGAAGGGTTCTTCCCATCTTTATTTGGAAAGTTTTTCCTGATCCAATGTGAGGTCCTGGGACAAGATGTTATGTGTACAGATTGTAAAGCCCTCTGAGGATAATTAGTAATTTGTGATTCTGGGCTATAAAAAATAAACTGAATTGAATAATACATAGTATGTCAAAGGCAGTATGCCAACAAACTATAGCCGGCATGTATTTCTGGCTGTTCTAAACCATAATCCTTTGCGCAACAGACGTATGAGTAACAGGGTGTACAATGTTATGAGGAAGTAGTATGTGCTAACTGCATGCATACTGCATGGTACTGTACATAATTTGTACTGAAAGTAAAAACATTAAGTATGTGATTTGGAAGATGTTTGAAGGAGATGTTTTCACAACAATAAATAAATAGATCATAAAGAGAGAAATACATCTTTTTTGTTTTTCTAAAATTATTTGTGCAAACCATAGACTGTATATGAGAAGTGGACTGTGATGTCATCTTGGCTTTTTGCAACGAGTTGAAGTCGTTGAAGTCATTGAAGACTTTGACAGCGACGGGTGACGTAGAGAAGCTGTTTAGCTCTGAATCACTCACCTTATAGCCCCGCCCTAAAAGCATCTACCTGTTACTCACCTTGTAGCCCTGCCCTAAAGCATCTACCTGTCACTCACCTCGTAGCCCCGCCCTAAAGCATCCCCTGCTTCATGGTCTGCGTATCTCTAAATGGATAATAATCATTTACTAAATGAGCATTATGCTGTATTGAAGAAGACTTGAAACTAGAGATTGTGACAAACTGAATACTTTCACATGCAACACAAATGTGACTTAGTGGAAAAGTTCTGATAGCTTTTGCACCACAAAGAAAGGCCTCAATCGAAATCGTTTTGATATAAAATACTTCACTTGAGCTTCATTGTATTTACTGCTGGGTGTTCTCTGCGGTTTTGTATTGTCGTGTTTATTTGGTCTACTCATGCAATGTTTGATGTTTAAAGTTCAAGCAATGGTCCTCGAGTTACTAGATGCATATTCTGCAGTAGTGTGACAAAATGTCCCTACAAAGCCGCTAACATCTGGCAACTTGTTCCTTCCTCATAAAGCACCGCTGTGAGGAGCCATAACAGTCTAGTTACTGATGAAGAAGAGGTAGAGGATGAAGCACCTGGTTCTTGATGCCGTCGTCTCCTGAGAGATCAGTGGTGTTAAGCTGCAGAACCAGAAACTGGAAAATTCTGCCATTGGTCCCAATTGCCTGTACCGTTATGGGACGATCCAATACAGGCTGGGGCTGGGTCTGACACACACACGCACACGCACACACACACACACACACGTTAAAAACAGAGCGCAGGAGACCAGGGTAATGATCAGACGCTAGTAATGCGGTTCAAGACTGTATTACCAGATGCCAGCCTGTTAGGGGCTCGTGCATTCTTACCCCGTAGATTGTGTGTGCACGGACCAGAGCGTTTCCAAAGGCGAACATGAGCATCTTGGCTCTGAACTGCTCTGGCTGGAGTTTATAGCGAGCATCGGCTCCGTCCAGGAAGTACAGTGTGTGGGCATGGGGATATGGGTAGTCCCCCCTGAAACCTGATTGGACCACAGAGATGTCATTAGCGGCACTGACCAAACAGACACTACTGATGTCTGTGAGGAGAGAGGACTGGATTTTCTCACCGGTACAGTTCAGCTGCTCCTTGTACACGTGGACTTGCTGCAGGTCGATAGTGGGGGAAACGGGGTACAAGGTTTCCAGGACATGTTCTGCCGTGTAGCCCACTTCCTCTTTCCCAGAAACCTCTGGGAGAGGATCCATGCAGTTGTGTAGAAAACCATTCTGACCCCGGATCTGGAACAAGTCCTCACCTGGTATTCAAACATTGAATGACATTCTGTTAGTATTATGGAAGTCCTGTAGAGAGACAAACTCGTTCAGGTGAGTAAGTCCGACTTAAGCTTCATCTGTGCAAAATTAATCTGTGCAAAATCAATACCAGCAATGTGCTTACGTACCCATGGGAACACCTTGCATTGTTTACATAATATCTTAAGTCTTCTTCTTTGTTGGTAAATTATTGCCAACTACTGATCAGTGGAATAGCATGACCATTATGGCGAATAAAACTAGCACAACAGGGACCCACTCGTAAGCACATTGCTCCATCAGCACTAGTTGTGGTGCTACATTCAGTATTACACCAAGTAACCCAAGACGGTGTATACCTCGTTTCCATGTGGCTGCTAAGGAGTACTTCTCAGAAAGGATTCTCCTTCCAATCGCTGGGTGTCTGGACTGAAGAGTTGCACACAGGTGGAGCAGGTTGAAGAGCAACGTGTTGCTGGGAGAGGAACACACAGACCACAGAGGCTCATTTACAAAAGGTGACTGAGTCAATACAAACACTATTTGACTTCAGGTGACTGAACTAATAACTAAGGCTTCCTGCAGCACTGTCCCAGCAAAGAGCCCGTGTACTTGGGACGTCACACTGGCCTTAGGGGGATGGAGGTTTGGGGAAATGTTATCTATATGATATTCAGAGCGTGAATATAGCACTATCAGTGCTGTTAGCACCGCTAGACGCCGACCAGTACCGTAACGGAAACACATGAGCCCCCCCCCCCCCCCCCTCCGCAGAATAAAACCCTTAGCTGCGTTTACACTGAGCGTCCTCACTACGTCGGACTTTTAGAGCACTGCAAACGGAGGAGGACGCATTAATACTAACAACGCCTCAGTGTGTCATGATCTGCCACAGAACCAGCAGCAGTAGTGGAGTTTAAAGACGTGATCCTCTTCCTGAAAGTATATTTACTTTGCTCAGTTTTCTGCAGCAGTTGAGGAATCGCTCATCTGCAGCTTGATTCTGTTCATCAGATGCTGTGTGTTTGTTCTGGAAGAGTCTTTCAACATTAAATGTTTTGTTGTTTGCTAACTTCTCGCCACATGTCAGCAGACCGGTCAGCCAGCATCGGTGGCAGTGAAATAAAATTAATACATCCACGCAGTATTAAAGGCTCTACTTTTCTCCATGACTTTTTTTATGTGTCTGTTAATAGTTTAGCGAGGGCGTAGCTTTGTGAATTACGAGTGGCCACCTACAGCGGAAGAGGCCTGACAGCGACATGACAGGATGTGATGCACATTTTAGTTAAAGAAATATTTAAAACAATCATTTTCATTTCAGTAGTCCAATATCACCTCAAACTCCAAGATAAGAGGAGTTACCTTTGAAAGATTTTTCACTGAAAAAAATTAAATTACATTAAAATAAAACCTTTTTTTTTCTTTTTTTGCCACTCGAGGCCCCCCCCCCGTCCCTGCGAGGCCCCGCCGCGGTGCGGGGCCTGCGGGGGTAATCTTTACGGGGCTGTTGCTGACTCAGCTGTTACCATATTGAATGTTGTGTGGAGGAAATAGAAATACTCAGACTTTGGTATTGAGGCCCTTTAATAATTTTTAATGGAGACTAATTAAGTGTCCACAGAAACAACTAGTGGTTAATCCTGATCAGTGAGACATGCTACCTGTATTTCTCTTTGCCTGGTCGTTCCTCCGTTGTGTCCCAGAAGCGAGCGTGTTTGATGGCGTTCTGCACACGTTCATCCTGATCCGGTATCTGATTGGCAGGACTCTCTGTCAGTGAGAGGAGCTGAGGCGGCAGACCGGGAATCAGTTTGGTTTTGGTCAACCACAGAGCCTGACGCAGGCCTGAGACAGAGAAACACACATTTGAAAGGACATGAGGATTTAAAAAGGGATTAATTCATTTCTTTTTTTTAATAATATATTTTATTAAAGAATATGCACAATATGGCAACAGAAATCAGCAAACAGGTAATTTCATTTTTTTCTTTTGCGTGTATTAATCTGTTTGCCATAATAGTGAAGAAAAAATAAATAAAAAATGAAGAAAATCACAGGAAATTAGAGCAAACAAACAACGTAAAAAAATAAAAACAACAAAGAACAACAACAACAAAAATTCACTTCTACACCGGTTGGCTCTATACTATAAAGCTCTGCATCCAATCATGAAGCTCGTAATCTGTGAGCATGTTCTGCATTTGTTTGTGTCCGCGATGCGGAGAACATTGTGAAAGCTGCTGCATCCCATGCGGTTTATAACGTTTATTTAGCGCTTAAGAAACTTATGGATGTGTTAAAAGCACTTATGTGACAGTTATTAGTACACGATACTCATCATTATTGTAGAACATGATGAAGTTGGACTCATGATTAGAATACTTATCCCTACTTTAACTGATTGAATTTCTGATTATGAGTATACTGATCTGCCCATATAAATATTCAAACTCCTAGTTATATGGTAATCCACACACACACATAGATTACATGAACATATACCTAGTTCATGATACATACGTGCATATAGTACATATATCCTCATAAGTATATATTAATTTGTTTACTACTGCCAGCAGGCACATTCATCAAACATGTTATTTTGACAAAAACGAGTGAATAAAATAAAATAAATATAAAATGACTTCTCATCTTTTGAGGAATACTTTCAAACCAGTGAATAATAATAAAATAAATACATAATTTACACAATATGTTTTAATGCAGTCACGTGATGTTACATCAAAGTGCTGTCCCATTCACGCCGGCTAAAGCCCTCACATACTCTCACACTCAAACATTTAGCAGCTGACGTCAGTGAGTCCCTGAGGGTTCAGGGCTTGAGGGTTTAGGGTGGAGATTGGAATTGGGCCAACGAGACCGTTTGAGGGAGGATCCACCTTGGTGGAACCGACATATCCTGTAGTCAATCGTCTCGTTTGGTTAAGATGGATAATAGGACTTTTGATCGGCTTTGTTGAACCACGTACGTGGAATAGGGCCCAGATCTCAGTGTATACTGTTCCAACGTTATAAGATGATGAGCCTTTACACAACAACGATGAGCTTGAAGTGTGTCGCTGGTTACCTCCGAGTGCGCTGGTCCTCTGGTTGTACACAAAGCACGGCTTCTCTTTGAATAGCGCCATCTCGTGGGCCGGAGGAGCCTTGTAATATCTCGGGTCCTTGTAGTCCCTCTCCCACCGAGGGTTAACGGGCTTCGACAGCCCCGGCACAAAGTGCATCCTTTCACCGTAGGTGACCATCTCCAACCCGGGTATCTCCACTCGCTCCCTGGGTTTGTGTGGTGGGAGGACCTTCGCAGTCAGAGGGCGGCTGACACCGAAGTGCCTGCTGGCCTGAACGTGGCCGGCTCCTCCATGTGAGCACAACCGCCTCAAGTCCTTCAGCGAAGCCGTTTTGGGGAAAAACGGAGCTGCCGTTTTTAAACACTGAGCCGCTTCTGGAAACATGTCCACTTCTAGTGTGCTTCTGGGCGAGTGTTCAAGATTCAAGCTTATTATTCTGACCTCAGTCAGTAAATAGAGTTGTGGGGCGCCGCCATATTGGATTTTCTTCTTCGTCTTGTATTTGCGGTTCGATTTTGACTGTGGTTGGCAACGCGCACAGCAGTCGCTCTCCCGCCCCGTCTGCTTCGGAGTGGACCATAATGTCCGTTCTTATGGAAGAGCCACTGCTCCTCCACATAACCGCTAATTCAAGTCTGTAGGAGGTATTTATTCATATTATAAGTTAATTTTATTCACAAGTGTGATTTTATTTTTTAATAGTTTTTAGTTTAATTAATTGTAGTTGTTTATGGTCTTTGCTTTGTTAGTTGGGTAATGCTGTGCGCACCTGGGGTGCATCCAAAGTCTCTAAATTGCTGTCTCCTCGGTGGTCCGTGTACGTTTTGTTCGTTTGTTTTATCGTTCATTCCAAAATACGGAAATACGGAAAAACGGCCGTTTCTTCGTTTTCCGTTTCAAACCAAAAACGGGAAAACGGAAAACTACTTCAGTTTTCTCGTTTTTGGCGTCTGAAACCAAAAACGAGAAAAGAGAGACGATTATTTTCATGTCAAAATAAAAGCCAGTAATATGTATTATTATTTACGGTCTTTTAATTCTCATTTACAGTCTTATATGATGCAAACACATCGCAGAGTAATGTTAGAAGAAGATTAATTATTAAATATGAATAAATACACCTGGTTAAGTTAGCAACAGTAGAGACTACAGGCAGTTTAATACATGTATATATGTGCACAGCAAAAATCAACTGTTCAATTAATCGCTGCATTTTTTTAATGCAACACAGTTCGTAATATAGTTTAATCAAGTAATTTGTGTGTGTAGAGTTGATCATATTTAATTGTTTTATCGTATTGTGCCGTTTCTTGAGTGAACACAGAGCAGAGCCTGTATGAGACCACAGTAACGGTTTACCTTTCTACCAGCAGGTGGCGCTATTTCATGTATTTACTTGTTATATGCGATCTTCTCTGTAGCTACTTGATGAGAAACCTTCAACTGAAAGTTGTTCTCTGAATACTACTGTTGTTGAGTCACACAATGTCATTTTAGGGCTTTTTCAGGCGGGAAGGTAGTTGTTTAAGCAGCAAATCTGTGGTCGGTTTGTCAAGAATCATCCGATTTAACCTTTTTAGTACGGAGCTTGTCGCCAGCGACATAAAGTCAAACGCAAAGTGGATGCAAAGCTAATTTGACCTTAACTCCTTATTACGCCATCAACGTAAATACAACTGATTCTGAACGCTAAGAAGGTCCATTACGGTAATGGTGAAAAAAAAACCAAAAAAAAACAGCTGCAAACTTGTCTGTGGGGGAGGGGTTGAAGTGAGCAGCTGTAGAGAATCAGGGGAGACACTTTGACTGGCGTTTCACTTCTTTGGAAATAATATGGTGGCATTGTAAATAATAGTGTTATAGTTTATGAGAGTTCTGCCACTTGCTGGCCCACCTACACCCCTTAATAAAGGCCACTTTCATGTCCCCACAAAAACACAGAAAGACAGTTGAAATGGACAGAAAGAAAGTTATTCTGGGAGGAAACAGTGCCTTTCTGGATGTGTGAGGAGTACAATAATGGGTCCTGTCTTCAGCTGGATGAAAACTGCTTCATGGAGATAAACAAATCTCAAAACGTTTGGACATGAACACATATGAAAGCCTATATAACATGGACACTCAATGTTTTGGGGAAACAAAACTGTTTGAGAAGATGTAAAATAGGTTAAATTTCATTCCGGTAATCTCAAAAGCTTCGCTCATGTTCATTTTCAATTGTTCAAAAGAGAAATATTATGGAAAGTCAACTACGTTTATTCTTATTAAACACGCATATAATTTACCTACCTGGTTGATTAATTTATTACAAATAAAAATCCTGCATTGAATGGTACAGAAGAGGTCAAAGGGCCAAGGTGAGAAGATATATAGTGTTGGTCAAAGGCTTTGGTCCAAATGCCATTGAGATACAACAAGTTTGACAAAATCTTACAAGAACACAAACGAGATGAATTGTCTCTCTGTACTTCTACCATGTTACCTGTCTTGTGACCCCTCAGAGTGACCTCTGGAGCTGTAGGGATGCAGACCATCATGTTGTTACTGTTACTGTCATCACCAACATATAACTTGATCTGTTTTGACTCTGCTGTCAGTGTCTCAGCACCTCTGACTAAATCACATCATCTTAACGTAGCACTTTTGTCTCCAGAAGGATTCAGCTCTGTGTTGTGTGTGAACACTGTTTGAAGAGTTGACTGTATGACTTATGTTATCAAACTGAAACATGGAGAGCACAGCTACTCTCACACTTCTAAGATGTCTCACATAGTTTATAGTAGTCAAATGATTCTTAGACGTTGTTGCCTGTTTACAGCCGTATGTCTATATTTCTGCATGTACATTTAGATAAGTCATATTCATTGAATGTGTACACACCTAAAGCTGATTCTGATTATATAAATAATAATATATTAATTAAGGTAGTTTGCTGTTCCTGTGAAACTGAGCAACAAGGCCGTTGGGTTCCCCAGGTTACATGTCGGTTACTAAAACATTTACATCAGCCGGTCATATGACCTTGTTTAGCTCAGAGCAGCAGGTCATGACCGCAGAGCCACAGGTCATGACTTTGTTTAGCTGAGAACAGCAGGTCACAACCTCAGAGCAGGTCCTCACATTTTTATCTGAACCAATGACATCTGCACACTTCTAGATCAGCAAAGAAAGACAATCTTTGATATTTTTCTAATTCTGTATGTCAAACACAAGTTAAATACAGCACTCCCCAAAAAGCTCAGAAACCTTCAGAATTAGTGGTGGCTTTACGATTACATTCCTGTATTTGACTTGTGTTGCTGTATCTCAATTCTTCTGATTCTTCTGTCCAGTGTTATTGGATGGGAAATTCATTTTTATGAGACAGTGCCATGCTGGTTGGTCCAAAATGCAAAAGAGGAATGTTGCATTGTGTTCTGCCTCACATTTCCTTGTGTTGCATTCCAGACGCCAAGTGGTGCAGAGTGTAATTGCATCTTTGTTTAGCCCTCCTCTCTTGCCGTAGTTTGTTCCGATTCAGCTGAGAAGACATGCTGCAGCTATTTGTCTCACTTATTGTCTGGTAGCCTTTAAAGACCTAAGTCTGTAAGTACGTCTGTATGTGCATGTAAATATATTTTCCGATATCTTCTCTGTCTGTTTACCGTTTCAGTTGTGTTGTGTGGATGCTAATCGCGATGCTAACTGTGATGCTAACCGCGATGCTAATCGCAATTAGCATTTTTATATTGACATGTCCCTTCTGCATTAATATGTTGACAACGTTAAAGTTAGCTTAAACTCTAATTAGTCCAGGAAGTCTGGTGTTAATGAATACTTGGCTTTTCCAGCATATTGATTGTATGTTTATTCTGAGCTTGGTATTCTTCTGTGCGTTTATGACACATCTGTAAGCTAATGTCTTGTTCTGTTTCTACAGTTTTACAAAAACAAAGATTCAAGTAAAAACCCTAAATGCCAGCCTGGATTTCTGGTTCTTTATTTCCTGGATCTACTGTTAGCTATCTGCTAAGCCAACCTACAGAAGCAAGGGCAGAATAGTAAAAAGACTTATTACTCAACGGCTACCAAATGAAAAGTGGATTAAACACACTGCAGACCAGAAATACAGCTCATCAGCTATTATGGAGGAACACAAAGAAGAAAACCCTCTGCAAGAAAACATCAGATGTACAGTCTAAGTACTCTTCCTGTTCCAAACGCTCAAACCAATCTAGCCGTGCGTCAACACACAGCTCTGCTGTCACCAAGGCAAGAGCTAAAGCGGAAGCTGCTCGGGTCAAAGCTTCGTATGCTCAGAGAGAAGCAGACATGTTAATTGAGCAAGCACGGGTAGAAGCAGAAGACTCAAAGAGAAGAGCAGAAATCGAAGCAGAACAGCAAAGGAGGAAAACTGAACTACAGGCGAACCTACATGCACTGAAAAGTCAGGGCGCTGCTGTAGCAGCTATCACAGAAGCTGAGATCCTTGAAGCAGCTTATGAGGAAGAAGGTGGAGAAACACCAAGACTAAATGTGACAAAATTAACTCTGTATCCACCAGCTCAACGCACCAAAGAATATGTGCAACAACATTCTTGGGACCATGGTCAGCAACAGCACCAACTCACAAAACGAGAACCTCTCTCTCCATCAAAGCGCCAGCCCAACATGGTCAACGATGATGCAGACAATCCTGGTCTCCAAATTAACAGTTTGGGTGAAATTCACGACCGCTCATTCCAAGAACTATCAGCACAACACCAGAGCATGAGCACAACCAACCTTCAGCGACGCCACGTGAGCCCTCGGAATCACAGTACGCTGTCAGGTACAAACCATGCCATGCCCCCTAGAGCAACGCTGCATGTTCAATCAGACACAGCTGACTTAGCCAGATATTTAATTCGCAAAGAAATAGTTAGCTCTGGACTTGTAAAATTCGATGACAGACCAGAGAATTATTGGACATGAAAAGCCTCTTTTGCCAACTCCATCAGTGACCTGAACCTTACCCCCAGAGAAGAGCTAGATTTATTAACCAAATGGCTTGGGCCTCAGTCTGCAGAGCAGGCCAAACGCATTCGTGCAGTCCATATGAATAATGCTAGCTCAGGGCTTGAAATGGTTTGGCAGAGATTGGAAGAATGCTACGGTTCAGCTGAAATGATCGAAAATGCTCTCTTAACAAAGTTAGATGAGTTTCCTAAGATCTCAAACAAAGATAATGAGAAGTTGAGGGAACTAGGGGACCTGTTGTTAGAACTGGACGCAGCTCGAAAAGATGGGTTCTTACCTGGACTCTCTTACCTTAACACACCTCGTGGAGTCAATCCCATTGCACAAAAGCTCCCTTATAACCTTATAGAGAAATGGATATCAGTTGGCTCTAAATACAAAAATGACTACCAGGTTCAATATCCTCCCTTCAGCATATTTGTAAAGTTCATTCAAGACCAGGCAAAGACAAGAAATGACCCCAGCTTTGCTGAACTTACCATCGGTGGTTCCATCAAGACAGATACGTCTCTGAAAAACAACAAACCATCTGTGTTCACCAGGAAGACTGAGGTTTCCTCTGAGGGTGAAGTCAAGCAAAACAACATGGAGAGACAGTTTGAGGATCCAGACAGACTCTGTCCATTACATAATAAACCGCATCCTCTAAGAAAATGCAGGGGGTTCCGCAACAAGACGATAGAGGACAGAAAAGCTTACCTGAAAGAAAAACATATCTGTTTCAAGTGTTGCGCTTCCACAAGTCACTTTGCCAAGGACTGTGACGAAGCTGTGCAGTGCAAAGAGTGCGATAGTAACAGACATCCATCTGCGCTCCACCCTGGGCCAACGTTATGGGAACCAGTGAGCTCTGCTATTAAGGAAAATCAAAGTGGGGAGCAGCAAGAGGATGAGACACCAGAGGTCATGTCAAAATGCACAGAAGTCTGTGGGGAATCTGTCGGCGCGCGGTCATGTTCCAAAATATGCTTAGTCAAGGTCTACCCTGCAGGTCAAAGAGAGAAAGCTGTTAAAGCCTACGCTGTCCTTGATGAACAGAGTAATAGGTCCTTGGCAAAGACTGAGCTCCTTGACCGTTTTGACATCAAAGCAGGTGCTGCACCATATATCCTTAAAACATGTTCAGGGGTTGTGGAAACATCAGGACGACGCGCAAGCAAACTTATAGTCGAGTCAATGGATGGCAACGTACAGATCCCTCTCCCCACACTCATAGAGTGTGACATGATGCCTGACGACCGTTCGGAGATCCCCTCCCCAGAGATAGCTCATCATTATCCCCACCTAAAGCCAGTTGCGGATAAAATCCCAGCTATTGATCCTGATACAGACATTCTCCTTCTCCTTGGCAGAGACCTACTACGGGTGCACAAGGTGCGCAAACAAGACAATGGACCCAACAATGCACCATATGCTCAACAACTGGACCTTGGTTGGGTTATTGTTGGAGAAGTATGTCTCAGGGGAGCCCACAAGCCAAACAGCATCAACGTCTACAAGACCAATGTATTACCTAATGGACGTACATCTTTCCTTAGTCCATGTGTTAGCGCTATCCACGTCAAAGAGAAAGTTACCAAGAGGACATGAAGTCAGAGTAATCAAACCCTGGAAAACACAGAGCTCCTGGAGGATGACGATCTTGGAAGTGAGGTTTTTGTCAAGACAAAAGAGGATGAGAAAACAGCATTGTCGATCGAAGATAAAGCTTTCCTCGAGATTATGGACAAAACTGTCTACATGAATGACGCAAACACTTGGGTGGCTCCTTTACCATTCCGCTACCCGAGACCTCGTCTCCCGAATAATAGAGGTCAAGCAGCCAAACGTCTCTCTTCTCTGAGTCGCACACTAGAAAGAAAGCCAGAAGTGAAAAAACAATACTTTGACTTCATGCAGAAGATCTTTGAGTCAGGCCAGGCAGAACTAGCTCCACCATTGAAAGCAAATCAAGAGCGCTGGTACCTACCAGCATTTGGCGTCTACCACCCTCAGAAGCCAGATCAAATACGGGTGGTGTTTGATTCTAGTGCCAAGCACGAAGGCATCTCTCTCAACGACATCCTTTTGAAGGGACCAGATTTGAATAACACTCTTCTTGGAGTACTTATCCGTTTCCGCAAAGAACCTATTGCAGTCATAGCAGATGTTCAACAGATGTTTTATTGTTTCACAGTCTGTGAAGACCATCGTGACTTTCTGAGGTTCTTGTGGTTTGAAGGTAACGACTTCACAAAACCAGTGGCCGAGTACCGAATGACAGTACATGTGTTTGGTAACAGCCCCTCACCAGCTGTGGCCATCTATGGCTTAAGACGTGCAGCGCAAGAAGGACGTAAAGAACATGATACAGATGCTAAGCAGTTTATCATGAGGAACTTTTATGTGGATGATGGGCTGGCCTCATTTTCCACTGAGGATGAAGCCATCACTGTTCTGAAAAGAACAAGGGAGATGCTAGCTGAGTCAAGCATCATGCTGCATAAAATAGCATCCAACAGCACCAGTGTTATGGACGCTTTTCCATCTGAAGATCGTGCCAAATGTTTTAAGGATCTAGATCTGTCATCTGATCCTCTACCCCACCAACGCAGTTTAGGCCTCAGATGGGATCTGCAAACTGACAGCTTCTCCTTCTGCGTGTCTAATAATGGAAAGCCGTTCACCAAGAGAGGCGTCTTATCAACGGTCAACAGTCTCTACGATCCCTTGGGGTTCGTAGCACCAATCACGATTCAAGGGAAGGCAATTGTCAGAGACCTCTCGAAAGAAGAGTATGATTGGGACGCACAACTCCCAGCAGAGAAAGAAATCCGGTGGGATGCCTGGAAAGATTCTCTAATGGAACTTAAGCAGCTTCAGATTCAGAGGACCTACATTCCTGTTTCTCTGCTCGCTACATCACACAGAGAAATTTGTGTTTTCTCAGATGCATCAACGATGGCTATATCAGCTGTAGCTTACCTCAGGGCAGTTGATGCAGAAGGACAAAGCCATGTGGGGTTCATCATGGGGAAATCCAAGCTGGCTCCACGACCTGCTCACACTATTCCTCGTTTGGAGCTGTGTGCAGCTGTCTTAGCAACAGAGATCGCAGACCTGATAATGGATGAAATTGATTTGGAGATCCAAACAGTCAAATTCAACACAGACAGCAAGATTGTACTGGGCTACATTCACAATGCAACCAGGAACTTCTACGTCTATGTGGCCAACAGAGTAACAAGAATCAGGAAGTCCTCTCACCCATGCCAGTGGCACTACATCCGAACCAACCATAACCCTGCAGATCATGGATCTAGGTCTGTCCCTGCGGATCTTCTGAAAGACACCAATTGGTTTTCAGGTCCAGCTTTTCTGACCAGACCTGAAAAAGATGAAGTTCCACATCCAGAGATATTTGACCTTCTTCAGCCAGAGACTGATGTAGAGGTGCGCCCCCAAGTCTCAACCTATGCTACAAAAGCTACAAGTGGATTTCTCGGCTCCCAACGACTTGGAAGATTTTCCAGCTGGAGATCCCTTACTCGTGCAATAGCTAGGCTCGTCCAGAAAGCCAGAGCCTTCTCCAGAACGTCACTTCAATGTAGTCAGAAAAAGGATGAACTCCTTCAGGCAAGACTCATAATTATGAAAAGTGTACAACAAGACTTCTTCAAAGAAGAAATCAAAAACATCTCAAAGGGGGGCGAAGTCTCAATGTGCAGTCCACTCATTCGTTTGGACCCCATTATTGATGACAGTGGTTTACTGAGAGTTGGAGGCCGAACATCATTGGCAGACATATCCTGGGAAGAAAGGCACCCGATCATCCTTCCCAGGAGCCATCATGTTTCTACCTTGCTGGTAAGACACTACCACAAACAAGTTGTTCATCAAGGTCGGCACTTCACTGAAGGAGCTATTCGAACAGCCGGACTGTGGATAACAGGAAGCAAGGGATTGGTGTCAAGTGTAGTACACAAATGTGTCACCTGCAAAAGAATGAGAGGAAAGGTCGAAGAACAAAAAATGTCTGAGTTACCTGAAGATAGACTTACCTTGGACCCCCCATTTACTCATGTTGGACTTGACGTTTTCGGACCATGGACCATCTCAGCGCGTAGGACCAGAGGTGGCCATGCAGAAGCCAAACGATGGGCAGTCATGTTCACCTGTCTGAGTACACGTGCGGTGCACATTGAGGTCATTGATAGTATGACAACTTCCAGTTTCATTAACGCCTTGAGGAGATTTACTGCTATCAGAGGTCCTGTGAGACTATTACGTTCGGATAGGGGAACAAACTTCATTGGAGCTTGTAAAGAACTGCAGATTAACTCAGAAGATCTAGAGTTGAAAGCTCACCTTGGAGATAAAGGCTGCACCTGGATATTTAATCCACCACACTCTTCTCACATGGGGGGTGTGTGGGAAAGGATGATCGGTGTTGCACGCCGCATTTTAGATGCCATGTTGTTGAAGGAGAACTGTCGCCTATCACATGAAGTACTTGCGACACTAATGGCTGAAGTCATGGCAATCATGAACTCGAGACCTCTAGTTCCAGTGACTTCTGATCCCGAGATGCCAGCGGTTTTCACGCCCGCAATGCTGCTTACTCAGAAGACTGACGCGTTATCGGCCCCGTCAGGGAAGATGGATCTCAAAGATCTCTACAAAAAGCAGTGGAGGCAAGTTCAATGTCTTGCTGAGACCTTCTGGAGACGCTGGAAGCAAGAATACTTGGTGACCCTTCAGTCTCGAAAGAAGTGGCAGTCAGAAAGACCAAATCTGCAAGTTGGAGATGTGGTACTCCTCAAAGACACTCAAGTTAAGAGAAATGATTGGCCGACGGGAGTTATTGTTGAAACCATTCCCAGCCGCGATGGTAGGGTTCGGAAAGTTAATGTCCGGATCATTAAAGAAGGCACCCCTAAGATGTATTCAAGACCCGTTTCAGAACTTGTGCTGCTCCTCAGTGAGGGGACTTAGTAGTGGTATTATAAAATACCAAGTGGGGAGTGTTCTGCCTCACATTCACACAGACGCCAAGTGGTGCAGAGTGTAATTGCATCTTTGTTTAGCCCTCCTCTCTTGCCGTAGTTTGTTCCGATTCAGCTGAGAAGACATGCTGCAGCTATTTGTCTCACTTATTGTCTGGTAGCCTCTAAAGACCTAAGTCTGTAAGTACGTCTGTATGTGCATGTAAATATATTTTCCGATATATTCTCTGTCTGTTTACCGTTTCAGTTGTGTTGTGTGGATGCTAATCGCGATGCTAACTGTGATGCTAACCGCGATGCTAATCGCGATTAGCATTTTTATATTGACATGTCCCTTCTGCATTAATATGTTGACAACGTTAAAGTTAGCTTAAACTCTAATTAGTCCAGGAAGTCTGGTGTTAATGAATACTTGGCTTTTCCAGCATATTGATTGTATGTTTATTCTGAGCTTGGTATTCTTCTGTGCGTTTATGACACATCTGTAAGCTAATGTCATGTTCTGTTTCTACAGTTTTACAAAAACAAAGATTCAAGTAAAAACCCTAAATGCCAGCCTGGATTTCTGGTTCTTTATTTCCTGGATCTACTGTTAGCTATCTGCTAAGCCAACCTACAGAAGCAAGGGCAGAATACATTGGTTCCCAACCCAAGTCCAGCCTGACGGTCTGCATCCCTACAGCTGTCAATTCCAACTGTCCTGTATATTTGTGGGGACATGAAAATGGCCTTTATTAAGGGGTTTAGGTGGGCCAGCAAGTGGCAGAACTCTCATAAACTATAATACTATTATTTACAATGCCAACATATTATTTCCAAAGAAGTGAAATGCCAGTCAAAGTGTCTCCCCTGATTCTCTACAGCTGCTCACTTCCACCCCCACAGACATGTTTGTTGCTGTTTTTTTTTCCACCATTACCATAATGGACCTTCTTAGCGTTCAGAATCAGTTGGATTTACGTCGATGGCGTAAGTAAATAGGGAGTTACGGTCAAATTAGCTTTGCGTCGAGTTTGCGTTTGACTTTATGTCGCTGGCGACAAGCTCCGTATTGAAAAGGTTAAATCGGCTGATTCTTGACAAACAGACCACAGATTTGCTGCTTAAACAACTAACTTCCCGCCTGAAAAAGTCCTAAAATGACATTGTGTGACTCAACAACAGTAGTATTCAGAGAACAACTTTCAGTTGAGTTTTCTCATCAAGTAGCTACAGAGAAGATCGCATATAACAATTAAATACATGAAATAGCGCCACCTGCTGGTAGAAAGGTAAACCTTTACTGTGGTCTCATACAGGCTCTGCTCTGTGTTCACTCAAGAAACGGCACAATACGATAAAACAATTAAATATGATCAACTCTAAACACACAAGTTACTTGATTAAACTATATTACGAACTGTGTTGCATTAAAAAAATGCAGCGATTAATTGAACAGTTGATTCTTGCTGTGTACGTATATACATGCATATTAAACTGCCTGTAGTCTCTACTGTTGCTAACTTAACCAGGTGTATTTATTCATATTTATTACTTTATGTTCTTCTAACGTTACTCTGCGATGTGTTTGCATCATATAAGACTGTAAATGAGAATTAAAAGACCATAAATAATAATACATATTACTGGCTTTTATTTTGACATGAAAATAATCGTCTCTCTTTTCTCGTTTTTGGTTTCAGACGCCAAAAACGAGAAAACGGAAGTAGTTTTCCGTTTTTCCGTTTTGGGTTTGAAACGGAAAACGAAGAAACGGCCGTTTTTCCGTATTTCCGTATTCTCGAATGAACGATAAAACAAACGAACAAAACGTACACGGACCGGAAACGAAGAGCTTTCCTCTCTCTGCTCCGTGGATAGAAAGGATTTCAGCTGGAGGACTTGTTCAGGTAAGAAGGACACGCACAGGAAGGACGTTTATCATTTTATAATGCTAATTTATTAGTCCGAATACTAATATTAATGTATTCTCAATAACCGTAATAATATTCAAATGAGAATGTAATAGTAATAATTAAAAAAACACATTCAAATGTATATATATATATATTTATATATATATATATATATATATATATATATATATATATATATATATATATATATATATACATACATACATACATACATACATACATACATACATACATACATACATACACAGTTTCCTCTGCTTTGGACGCCATCTTGTTTTTTTGTGATTATTGTTTCCATGGGGATGGAATGCCCCGCCCACTTTGGCTTCAAAGGCACAACTCTTTCCTAAACTCATTTGTACAACTGCTCCAAGCAATTCCTGACTCTTCGCTCATGCTTGCATGCAGTACGACAGGATCTACGTCTGAGAACACAAAAAGCAGATTTATTTTACTTTTCAAGACCAGCAAAGTGTTTCACTGCGAAGTCATTATTAATAGACCACGATCATCTTCATAAAGACGCCCCACAATCGTCTTTAAGAGGCGCGCCACAAGTATCTTTACGACACATTTATATTGATATTTCCCCATCTTTGCTTCAAATGTATCAAGGGGATACCCAGAGACACGAGGCTCAGCCTCAAGATGGTCCAAAAAAAGAGGCACAGGTTGAAGTAAAAGAAATTTCTGCTCAAAATGAGATGAAGGATCTCAGGGCGCCGATCCCAGAGAAGGAAAAAGCAATCCTGGATCTTACCGAGAAGCTCAATCTTGAGATCAAGCTGCGGTCCGAGAGCGAGTCCAACGCAAAGGTTCTTTATTCAGAGAGGGAACATCTAAAGAACAAGGTTGAGGGCCTCGCCATCAACCTGGAAACTCAGACCAAGCTGGTCCGCGACAGCGGCGAGGCCTGGCACCTCCGATTCTCCGCTCTGGAGGAGAGCAACGAGAAAGAAAAGGCGTCTGGATGGAATCTCAGGGCGACGATCCAGGAGAAGGAAGAAGCAATCCTGGATCTTACCGAGAAGCTAAATCTTGAGATCAAGCTGCGGTCCGAGAGCGAGTCAAACGCAAAGGTTCTTTATTCAGAGAGGGAATATCTAAAGAACAAAGTTGAGGGCCTCGCTATCAACCTGGAAGCTCAGACCAAGCTGGGCTGCGACAGCGGCGAGGCCTGGCACCTCCGATTTTCCGCTCTGGAGGAGAGCAACAATAAAGAAAAGGAGTCTGGATTGAATCTGAGGGCGACGATCCAGGAGAAGGAAGAAGCAATCCTGGATCTTACCAAGAAGCTCAATCTTGAGATCAAGCTGCGGTCCGATAGCGAGTCCAACGCAAACATTCTTTATTCAGAGAGGGAATATCTAAAGAACAAGGTTGAGGGCCTCGCCATAAACCTGGAAGCTCAGACCAAGCTGGGCTGCGACAGCGGCGAGGCCTGGCAGTCCCGATTTTCCGCTCTGGAGGAGGAGAGCTACAATAAAGAAAAGGCGTCTGAATCGCATTTCAGGGCGACGATCCAGGAGAAGGAAGAAGCAATCCTGGATCTTACCGAGAAGCTAAATCTTGAGATCAAGCTGCGGTCCGAGAGCGAGTCCAACGCAAAGGCTCTTTATTCAGAGAGGGAATATCTACAGGACGAGGTCAAGAGCCTCACCAACAACCTGGAAGTTCAGACCAATCTGGCCCGCTACTACGACAACGCCTGGCAGTCCCGATTTTCCGCTCTGGAGGAGGAGAGCCACAATAAAGAAAAGGCATCTGAATTGAGCTTAAAGGCTCTTCTTACAGAGTGTCAAGATATGGAAAATAAGATCCAGAGCCTCTCCGAGGACTTAAAGGCTCAGACCAAGCTGGTCAGCGACAACGACAAGGCCTGGAAGGATAAAATTAGTACTCTGAAGCGGGAGCACGTGCTGAAAGAAAAGACTATCCGAACGGCTGCTCACGTGGAGCGCGAAGTTCTTTTGCAAAAGTTGAAGGAGCAGTCCTGCAAGATGCACTCGTTGCAAGTCAAATATCAGGGTGAACAAAATGACAATGAGGAAGAGTTCTGGAGGCTGAGGCGCCAGATAGTGAACCTGGAGGACATCTGCCTCAGGCAGAAGAAGAAAAACCTGGGCTTCTTTGGCCGGCGGATGGAGGACAGGGAGGTCGAGTTGGAGAGGATGAAGCGCAAGGTGCCGGCCAGGGAACCTTTCGACCCTCCTGCACCTGTCCACTGTCCTCC
>NW_027175832.1:13199053-13211553 GCF_023055335.1 Clinocottus analis | reverse complement strand
GAGTTGATCATATTTAATTGTTTTATCGTATTGTGCCGTTTCTTGAGTGAACACAGAGCAGAGCCTGTATGAGACCACAGTAAAGGTTTACCTTTCTACCAGCAGGTGGCGCTATTTCATGTATTTACTTGTTATATGCGATCTTCTCTGTAGCTACTTGATGAGAAAACTCAACTGAAAGTTGTTCTCTGAATACTACTGTTGTTGAGTCACACAATGTCATTTTAGGACTTTTTCAGGCGGGAAGTTAGTTGTTTAAGCAGCAAATCTGTGGTCTGTTTGTCAAGAATCAGCCGATTTAACCTTTTCAATACGGAGCTTGTCGCCAGCGACATAAAGTCAAACGCAAACTCGACGCAAAGCTAATTTGACCGTCACTCCCTATTTACTTACGCCATCGACGTAAATCCAACTGATTCTGAACGCTAAGAAGGTCCATTACGGTAATGGTGGAAAAAAACAGCAACAAACATGTCTGTGGGGGTGGAAGTGAGCAGCTGTAGAGAATCAGGGGAGACACTTTGACTGGCATTTCACTTCTTTGGAAATAATATGTTGGCATTGTAAATAATAGTATTATAGTTTATGAGAGTTCTGCCACTTGCTGGCCCACCTAAACCCCTTAATAAAGGCCATTTTCATGTCCCCACAAATATACAGGACAGTTGGAATTGACAGCTGTAGGGATGCAGACCGTCAGGCTGGACTTGGGTTGGGAACCAATGTATTCTGCCCTTGCTTCTGTAGGTTGGCTTAGCAGATAGCTAACAGTAGATCCAGGAAATAAAGAACCAGAAATCCAGGCTGGCATTTAGGGTTTTTACTTGAATCTTTGTTTTTGTAAAACTGTAGAAACAGAACATGACATTAGCTTACAGATGTGTCATAAACGCACAGAAGAATACCAAGCTCAGAATAAACATACAATCAATATGCTGGAAAAGCCAAGTATTCATTAACACCAGACTTCCTGGACTAATTAGAGTTTAAGCTAACTTTAACATTGTCAACATATTAATGCAGAAGGGACATGTCAATATAAAAATGCTAATCGCGATTAGCATCGCGGTTAGCATCACAGTTAGCATCGCGATTAGCATCCACACAACACAACTGAAACGGTAAACAGACAGAGAATATATCGGAAAATATATTTACATGCACATACAGACGTACTTACAGACTTAGGTCTTTAAAGGCTACCAGACAATAAGTGAGACAAATAGCTGCAGCATGTCTTCTCAGCTGAATCGGAACAAACTACGGCAAGAGAGGAGGGCTAAACAAAGATGCAATTACACTCTGCACCACTTGGCGTCTGTGTGAATGTGAGGCAGAACACTCCCCACTTGGTATTTTATAATACCACTACTAAGTCCCCTCACTGAGGAGCAGCACAAGTTCTGAAACGGGTCTTGAATACATCTTAGGGGTGCCTTCTTTAATGATCCGGACATTAACTTTCCGAACCCTACCATCGCGGCTGGGAATGGTTTCAACAATAACTCCCGTCGGCCAATCATTTCTCTTAACTTGAGTGTCTTTGAGGAGTACCACATCTCCAACTTGCAGATTTGGTCTTTCTGACTGCCACTTCTTTCGAGACTGAAGGGTCACCAAGTATTCTTGCTTCCAGCGTCTCCAGAAGGTCTCAGCAAGACATTGAACTTGCCTCCACTGCTTTTTGTAGAGATCTTTGAGATCCATCTTCCCTGACGGGGCCGATAACGCGTCAGTCTTCTGAGTAAGCAGCATTGCGGGCGTGAAAACCGCTGGCATCTCGGGATCAGAAGTCACTGGAACTAGAGGTCTCGAGTTCATGATTGCCATGACTTCAGCCATTAGTGTCGCAAGTACTTCATGTGATAGGCGACAGTTCTCCTTCAACAACATGGCATCTAAAATGCGGCGTGCAACACCGATCATCCTTTCCCACACACCCCCCATGTGAGAAGAGTGTGGTGGATTAAATATCCAGGTGCAGCCTTTATCTCCAAGGTGAGCTTTCAACTCTAGATCTTCTGAGTTAATCTGCAGTTCTTTACAAGCTCCAATGAAGTTTGTTCCCCTATCCGAACGTAATAGTCTCACAGGACCTCTGATAGCAGTAAATCTCCTCAAGGCGTTAATGAAACTGGAAGTTGTCATACTATCAATGACCTCAATGTGCACCGCACGTGTACTCAGACAGGTGAACATGACTGCCCATCGTTTGGCTTCTGCATGGCCACCTCTGGTCCTACGCGCTGAGATGGTCCATGGTCCGAAAACGTCAAGTCCAACATGAGTAAATGGGGGGTCCAAGGTAAGTCTATCTTCAGGTAACTCAGACATTTTTTGTTCTTCGACCTTTCCTCTCATTCTTTTGCAGGTGACACATTTGTGTACTACACTTGACACCAATCCCTTGCTTCCTGTTATCCACAGTCCGGCTGTTCGAATAGCTCCTTCAGTGAAGTGCCGACCTTGATGAACAACTTGTTTGTGGTAGTGTCTTACCAGCAAGGTAGAAACATGATGGCTCCTGGGAAGGATGATCGGGTGCCTTTCTTCCCAGGATATGTCTGCCAATGATGTTCGGCCTCCAACTCTCAGTAAACCACTGTCATCAATAATGGGGTCCAAACGAATGAGTGGACTGCACATTGAGACTTCGCCCCCCTTTGAGATGTTTTTGATTTCTTCTTTGAAGAAGTCTTGTTGTACACTTTTCATAATTATGAGTCTTGCCTGAAGGAGTTCATCCTTTTTCTGACTACATTGAAGTGACGTTCTGGAGAAGGCTCTGGCTTTCTGGACGAGCCTAGCTATTGCACGAGTAAGGGATCTCCAGCTGGAAAATCTTCCAAGTCGTTGGGAGCCGAGAAATCCACTTGTAGCTTTTGTAGCATAGGTTGAGACTTGGGGGCGCACCTCTACATCAGTCTCTGGCTGAAGAAGGTCAAATATCTCTGGATGTGGAACTTCATCTTTTTCAGGTCTGGTCAGAAAAGCTGGACCTGAAAACCAATTGGTGTCTTTCAGAAGATCCGCAGGGACAGACCTAGATCCATGATCTGCAGGGTTATGGTTGGTTCGGATGTAGTGCCACTGGCATGGGTGAGAGGACTTCCTGATTCTTGTTACTCTGTTGGCCACATAGACGTAGAAGTTCCTGGTTGCATTGTGAATGTAGCCCAGTACAATCTTGCTGTCTGTGTTGAATTTGACTGTTTGGATCTCCAAATCAATTTCATCCATTATCAGGTCTGCGATCTCTGTTGCTAAGACAGCTGCACACAGCTCCAAACGAGGAATAGTGTGAGCAGGTCGTGGAGCCAGCTTGGATTTCCCCATGATGAACCCCACATGGCTTTGTCCTTCTGCATCAACTGCCCTGAGGTAAGCTACAGCTGATATAGCCATCGTTGATGCATCTGAGAAAACACAAATTTCTCTGTGTGATGTAGCGAGCAGAGAAACAGGAATGTAGGTCCTCTGAATCTGAAGCTGCTTAAGTTCCATTAGAGAATCTTTCCAGGCATCCCACCGGATTTCTTTCTCTGCTGGGAGTTGTGCGTCCCAATCATACTCTTCTTTCGAGAGGTCTCTGACAATTGCCTTCCCTTGAATCGTGATTGGTGCTACGAACCCCAAGGGATCGTAGAGACTGTTGACCGTTGATAAGACGCCTCTCTTGGTGAACGGCTTTCCATTATTAGACACGCAGAAGGAGAAGCTGTCAGTTTGCAGATCCCATCTGAGGCCTAAACTGCGTTGGTGGGGTAGAGGATCAGATGACAGATCTAGATCCTTAAAACATTTGGCACGATCTTCAGATGGAAAAGCGTCCATAACACTGGTGCTGTTGGATGCTATTTTATGCAGCATGATGCTTGACTCAGCTAGCATCTCCCTTGTTCTTTTCAGAACAGTGATGGCTTCATCCTCAGTGGAAAATGAGGCCAGCCCATCATCCACATAAAAGTTCCTCATGATAAACTGCTTAGCATCTGTATCATGTTCTTTACGTCCTTCTTGCGCTGCACGTCTTAAGCCATAGATGGCCACAGCTGGTGAGGGGCTGTTACCAAACACATGTACTGTCATTCGGTACTCGGCCACTGGTTTTGTGAAGTCGTTACCTTCAAACCACAAGAACCTCAGAAAGTCACGATGGTCTTCACAGACTGTGAAACAATAAAACATCTGTTGAACATCTGCTATGACTGCAATAGGTTCTTTGCGGAAACGGATAAGTACTCCAAGAAGAGTGTTATTCAAATCTGGTCCCTTCAAAAGGATGTCGTTGAGAGAGATGCCTTCGTGCTTGGCACTAGAATCAAACACCACCCGTATTTGATCTGGCTTCTGAGGGTGGTAGACGCCAAATGCTGGTAGGTACCAGCGCTCTTGATTTGCTTTCAATGGTGGAGCTAGTTCTGCCTGGCCTGACTCAAAGATCTTCTGCATGAAGTCAAAGTATTGTTTTTTCACTTCTGGCTTTCTTTCTAGTGTGCGACTCAGAGAAGAGAGACGTTTGGCTGCTTGACCTCTATTATTCGGGAGACGAGGTCTCGGGTAGCGGAATGGTAAAGGAGCCACCCAAGTGTTTGCGTCATTCATGTAGACAGTTTTGTCCATAATCTCGAGGAAAGCTTTATCTTCGATCGACAATGCTGTTTTCTCATCCTCTTTTGTCTTGACAAAAACCTCACTTCCAAGATCGTCATCCTCCAGGAGCTCTGTGTTTTCCAGGGTTTGATTACTCTGACTTCATGTCCTCTTGGTAACTTTCTCTTTGACGTGGATAGCGCTAACACATGGACTAAGGAAAGATGTACGTCCATTAGGTAATACATTGGTCTTGTAGACGTTGATGCTGTTTGGCTTGTGGGCTCCCCTGAGACATACTTCTCCAACAATAACCCAACCAAGGTCCAGTTGTTGAGCATATGGTGCATTGTTGGGTCCATTGTCTTGTTTGCGCACCTTGTGCACCCGTAGTAGGTCTCTGCCAAGGAGAAGGAGAATGTCTGTATCAGGATCAATAGCTGGGATTTTATCCGCAACTGGCTTTAGGTGGGGATAATGATGAGCTATCTCTGGGGAGGGGATCTCCGAACGGTCGTCAGGCATCATGTCACACTCTATGAGTGTGGGGAGAGGGATCTGTACGTTGCCATCCATTGACTCGACTATAAGTTTGCTTGCGCGTCGTCCTGATGTTTCCACAACCCCTGAACATGTTTTAAGGATATATGGTGCAGCACCTGCTTTGATGTCAAAACGGTCAAGGAGCTCAGTCTTTGCCAAGGACCTATTACTCTGTTCATCAAGGACAGCGTAGGCTTTAACAGCTTTCTCTCTTTGACCTGCAGGGTAGACCTTGACTAAGCATATTTTGGAACATGACCGCGCGCCGACAGATTCCCCACAGACTTCTGTGCATTTTGACATGACCTCTGGTGTCTCATCCTCTTGCTGCTCCCCACTTTGATTTTCCTTAATAGCAGAGCTCACTGGTTCCCATAACGTTGGCCCAGGGTGGAGCGCAGATGGATGTCTGTTACTATCGCACTCTTTGCACTGCACAGCTTCGTCACAGTCCTTGGCAAAGTGACTTGTGGAAGCGCAACACTTGAAACAGATATGTTTTTCTTTCAGGTAAGCTTTTCTGTCCTCTATCGTCTTGTTGCGGAACCCCCTGCATTTTCTTAGAGGATGCGGTTTATTATGTAATGGACAGAGTCTGTCTGGATCCTCAAACTGTCTCTCCATGTTGTTTTGCTTGACTTCACCCTCAGAGGAAACCTCAGTCTTCCTGGTGAACACAGATGGTTTGTTGTTTTTCAGAGACGTATCTGTCTTGATGGAACCACCGATGGTAAGTTCAGCAAAGCTGGGGTCATTTCTTGTCTTTGCCTGGTCTTGAATGAACTTTACAAATATGCTGAAGGGAGGATATTGAACCTGGTAGTCATTTTTGTATTTAGAGCCAACTGATATCCATTTCTCTATAAGGTTATAAGGGAGCTTTTGTGCAATGGGATTGACTCCACGAGGTGTGTTAAGGTAAGAGAGTCCAGGTAAGAACCCATCTTTTCGAGCTGCGTCCAGTTCTAACAACAGGTCCCCTAGTTCCCTCAACTTCTCATTATCTTTGTTTGAGATCTTAGGAAACTCATCTAACTTTGTTAAGAGAGCATTTTCGATCATTTCAGCTGAACCGTAGCATTCTTCCAATCTCTGCCAAACCATTTCAAGCCCTGAGCTAGCATTATTCATATGGACTGCACGAATGCGTTTGGCCTGCTCTGCAGACTGAGGCCCAAGCCATTTGGTTAATAAATCTAGCTCTTCTCTGGGGGTAAGGTTCAGGTCACTGATGGAGTTGGCAAAAGAGGCTTTTCATGTCCAATAATTCTCTGGTCTGTCATCGAATTTTACAAGTCCAGAGCTAACTATTTCTTTGCGAATTAAATATCTGGCTAAGTCAGCTGTGTCTGATTGAACATGCAGCGTTGCTCTAGGGGGCATGGCATGGTTTGTACCTGACAGCGTACTGTGATTCCGAGGGCTCACGTGGCGTCGCTGAAGGTTGGTTGTGCTCATGCTCTGGTGTTGTGCTGATAGTTCTTGGAATGAGCGGTCGTGAATTTCACCCAAACTGTTAATTTGGAGACCAGGATTGTCTGCATCATCGTTGACCATGTTGGGCTGGCGCTTTGATGGAGAGAGAGGTTCTCGTTTTGTGAGTTGGTGCTGTTGCTGACCATGGTCCCAAGAATGTTGTTGCACATATTCTTTGGTGCGTTGAGCTGGTGGATACAGAGTTAATTTTGTCACATTTAGTCTTGGTGTTTCTCCACCTTCTTCCTCATAAGCTGCTTCAAGGATCTCAGCTTCTGTGATAGCTGCTACAGCAGCGCCCTGACTTTTCAGTGCATGTAGGTTCGCCTGTAGTTCAGTTTTCCTCCTTTGCTGTTCTGCTTCGATTTCTGCTCTTCTCTTTGAGTCTTCTGCTTCTACCCGTGCTTGCTCAATTAACATGTCTGCTTCTCTCTGAGCATACGAAGCTTTGACCCGAGCAGCTTCCGCTTTAGCTCTTGCCTTGGTGACAGCAGAGCTGTGTGTTGACGCACGGCTAGATTGGTTTGAGCGTTTGGAACAGGAAGAGTACTTAGACTGTACATCTGATGTTTTCTTGCAGAGGGTTTTCTTCTTTGTGTTCCTCCATAATAGCTGATGAGCTGTATTTCTGGTCTGCAGTGTGTTTAATCCACTTTTCATTTGGTAGCCGTTGAGTAATAAGTCTTTTTACTATTCTGCCCTTGCTTCTGTAGGTTGGCTTAGCAGATAGCTAACAGTAGATCCAGGAAATAAAGAACCAGAAATCCAGGCTGGCATTTAGGGTTTTTACTTGAATCTTTGTTTTTGTAAAACTGTAGAAACAGAACAAGACATTAGCTTACAGATGTGTCATAAACGCACAGAAGAATACCAAGCTCAGAATAAACATACAATCAATATGCTGGAAAAGCCAAGTATTCATTAACACCAGACTTCCTGGACTAATTAGAGTTTAAGCTAACTTTAACGTTGTCAACATATTAATGCAGAAGGGACATGTCAATATAAAAATGCTAATTGCGATTAGCATCGCGGTTAGCATCACAGTTAGCATCGCGATTAGCATCCACACAACACAACTGAAACGGTAAACAGACAGAGAATATATCGGAAAATATATTTACATGCACATACAGACGTACTTACAGACTTAGGTCTTTAAAGGCTACCAGACAATAAGTGAGACAAATAGCTGCAGCATGTCTTCTCAGCTGAATCGGAACAAACTACGGCAAGAGAGGAGGGCTAAACAAAGATGCAATTACACTCTGCACCACTTGGCGTCTGGAATGCAACACAAGGAAATGTGAGGCAGAACACAATGCAACATTCCTCTTTTGCATTTTGGACCAACCAGCATGGCACTGTCTCATAAAAATGAATTTCCCATCCAATAACACTGGACAGAAGAATCAGAAGAATTGAGATACAGCAACACAAGTCAAATACAGGAATGTAATCGTAAAGCCACCACTAATTCTGAAGGTTTCTGAGCTTTTTGGGGAGTGCTGTATTTAACTTGTGTTTGACATACAGAATTAGAAAAATATCAAAGATTGTCTTTCTTTGCTGATCTAGAAGTGTGCAGATGTCATTGGTTCAGATAAAAATGTGAGGACCTGCTCTGAGGTTGTGACCTGCTGTTCTCAGCTAAACAAAGTCATGACCTGTGGCTCTGCGGTCATGACCTGCTGCTCTGAGCTAAACAAGGTCATATGACCGGCTGATGTAAATGTTTTAGTAACCGACATGTAACCTGGGGAACCCAACGGCCTTGTTGCTCAGTTTCACAGGAACAGCAAACTACCTTAATTAATATATTATTATTTATATAATCAGAATCAGCTTTAGGTGTGTACACATTCAATGAATATGACTTATCTAAATGTACATGCAGAAATATAGACATACGGCTGTAAACAGGCAACAACGTCTAAGAATCATTTGACTACTATAAACTATGTGAGACATCTTAGAAGTGTGAGAGTAGCTGTGCTCTCCATGTTTCAGTTTGATAACATAAGTCATACAGTCAACTCTTCAAACAGTGTTCACACACAACACAGAGCTGAATCCTTCTGGAGACAAAAGTGCTAGGTTAAGATGATGTGATTTAGTCAGAGGTGCTGAGACACTGACAGCAGAGTCAAAACAGATCAAGTTATATGTTGGTGATGACAGTAACAGTAACAACATGATGGTCTGCATCCCTACAGCTCCAGAGGTCACTCTGAGGGGTCACAAGACAGGTAACATGGTAGAAGTACAGAGAGACAATTCATCTCGTTTGTGTTCTTGTAAGATTTTGTCAAACTTGTTGTATCTCAATGGCATTTGGACCAAAGCCTTTGACCAACACTATATATCTTCTCACCTTGGCCCTTTGACCTCTTCTGTACCATTCAATGCAGGATTTTTATTTGTAATAAATTAATCAACCAGGTAGGTAAATTATATGCGTGTTTAATAAGAATAAACGTAGTTGACTTTCCATAATATTTCTCTTTTGAACAATTGAAAATGAACATGAGCGAAGCTTTTGAGATTACCGGAATGAAATTTAACCTATTTTACATCTTCTCAAACAGTTTTGTTTCCCCAAAACATTGAGTGTCCATGTTATATAGGCTTTCATATGTGTTCATGTCCAAACGTTTTGAGATTTGTTTATCTCCATGAAGCAGTTTTCATCCAGCTGAAGACAGGACCCATTATTGTACTCCTCACACATCCAGAAAGGCACTGTTTCCTCCCAGAATAACTTTCTTTCTGTCCATTTCAACTGTCTTTCTGTGTTTTTGTGGGGACATGAAAGTGGCCTTTATTAAGGGGTGTAAGTGGGCCAGCAAGTGGCAGAACTCTCATAAACTATAACACTATTATTTACAATGCCATCATATTATTTCCAAAGAAGTGAAACGCCAGTCAAAGTGTCTCCCCTGATTCTCTACAGCTGCTCACTTCAACCCCCACAGACATGTTTGTTGCTGTTTTTTTCCCACCATTACCGTAATGGACCTTCTTAGCGTTCAGAATCAGTTGGATTTACGTCGATGGCGTAAGTAAATAGGGAGTGACGGTCAAATTAGCTTTGCGTCGAGTTTGCGTTTGACTTTATGTCGCTGGCGACAAGCTCCGTATTGAAAAGGTTAAATCGGCTGATTCTTGACAAACAGACCACAGATTTGCTGCTTAAACAACTAACTTCCCGCCTGAAAAAGTCCTAAAATGACATTGTGTGACTCAACAACAGTAGTATTCAGAGAACAACTTTCAGTTGAGTTTTCTCATCAAGTAGCTACAGAGAAGATCGCATATAACAAGTAAATACATGAAATAGCGCCACCTGCTGGTAGAAAGGTAAACCTTTACTGTGGTCTCATACAGGCTCTGCTCTGTGTTCACTCAAGAAACGGCACAATACGATAAAACAATTAAATATGATCAACTCTAAACACACAAGTTACTTGATTAAACTATATTACGAACTGTGTTGCATTAAAAAAATGCAGCGATTAATTGAACAGTTGATTCTTGCTGTGTACGTATATACATGCATATTAAACTGCCTGTAGTCTCTACTGTTGCTAACTTAACCAGGTGTATTTATTCATATTTATTACTTTATGTTCTTCTAACGTTACTCTGCGATGTGTTTGCATCATATAAGACTGTAAATGAGAATTAAAAGACCATAAATAATAATACATATTACTGGCTTTTATTTTGACATGAAAATAATCGTCTCTCTTTTCTCGTTTTTGGTTTCAGACGCCAAAAACGAGAAAACGGAAGTAGTTTTCCGTTTTTCCGTTTTGGGTTTGAAACGGAAAACGAAGAAACGGCCGTTTTTCCGTATTTCCGTATTCTCGAATGAACGATAAAACAAACGAACAAAACGTACACGGACCGGAAACGAAGAGCTTTCCTCTCTCTGCTCCGTGGATAGAAAGGATTTCAGCTGGAGGACTTGTTCAGGTAAGAAGGACACGCACAGGAAGGACGTTTATCATTTTATAATGCTAATTTATTAGTCCGAATACTAATATTAATGTATTCTCAATAACCGTAATAATATTCAAATGAGAATGTAATAGTAATAATTAAAAAAACCACATTCAAATGTATATATATATATATATATATACATATATATATATATATATATATATATATAAACATACATACATACATACATACATATATACATACATACATACATACATACATACATACATACACAGTTTCCTCTGCTTTGGACGCCATCTTGTTTTTTTGTGATTATTGTTTCCATGGGGATGGAATGCCCCGCCCACTTTGGCTTCAAAGGCACAACTCTTTCCTAAACTCATTTGTACAACTGCTCCAAGCAATTCCTGACTCTTCGCTCATGCTTGCATGCAGTACGACAGGATCTACGTCTGAGAACACAAAAAGCAGATTTATTTTACTTTTCAAGACCAGCAAAGTGTTTCACTGCGAAGTCATTATTAATAGACCACGATCATCTTCATAAAGACGCCCCACAATCGTCTTTAAGAGGCGCGCCACAAGTATCTTTACGACACATTTATATTGATATTTCCCCATCTTTGCTTCAAATGTATCAAGGGGATACCCAGAGACACGAGGCTCAGCCTCAAGATGGTCCAAAAAAAGAGGCACAGGTTGAAGTAAAAGAAATTTCTGCTCAAAATGAGATGAAGGATCTCAGGGCGCCGATCCCGGAGAAGGAAAAAGCAATCCTGGATCTTACCGAGAAGCTCAATCTTGAGATCAAGCTGCGGTCCGAGAGCGAGTCCAACGCAAAGGTTCTTTATTCAGAGAGGGAACATCTAAAGAACAAGGTTGAGGGCCTCGCCATCAACCTGGAAACTCAGACCAAGCTGGTCCGCGACAGCGGCGAGGCCTGGCACCTCCGATTCTCCGCTCTGGAGGAGAGCAACGAGAAAGAAAAGGCGTCTGGATGGAATCTCAGGGCGACGATCCAGGAGAAGGAAGAAGCAATCCTGGATCTTACCGAGAAGCTAAATCTTGAGATCAAGCTGCGGTCCAAGAGCGAGTCCAACGCAAAGGTTCTTTATTCAGAGAGGGAATATCTACAGAACAAGGTTGAGGGCCTCGCTATCAACCTGGAAGCTCAGACCAAGCTGGGCTGCGACAGCGGCGAGGCCTGGCACCTCCGATTTTCCGCTCTGGAGGAGAGCAACAATAAAGAAAAGGAGTCTGGATTGAATCTGAGGGCGACGATCCAGGAGAAGGAAGAAGCAATCCTGGATCTTACCAAGAAGCTCAATCTTGAGATCAAGCTGCGGTCCGATAGCGAGTCCAACGCAAACATTCTTTATTCAGAGAGGGAATATCTAAAGAACAAGGTTGAGGGCCTCGCCATAAACCTGGAAGCTCAGACCAAGCTGGGCTGCGACAGCGGCGAGGCCTGGCAGTCCCGATTTTCCGCTCTGGAGGAGGAGAGCTACAATAAAGAAAAGGCGTCTGAATCGCATTTCAGGGCGACGATCCAGGAGAAGGAAGAAGCAATCCTGGATCTTACCGAGAAGCTAAATCTTGAGATCAAGCTGCGGTCCGAGAGCGAGTCCAACGCAAAGGCTCTTTATTCAGAGAGGGAATATCTACAGGACGAGGTCAAGAGCCTCACCAACAACCTGGAAGTTCAGACCAATCTGGCCCGCTACTACGACAACGCCTGGCAGTCCCGATTTTCCGCTCTGGAGGAGGAGAGCCACAATAAAGAAAAGGCATCTGAATTGAGCTTAAAGGCTCTTCTTACAGAGTGTCAAGATATGGAAAATAAGATCCAGAGCCTCTCCGAGGACTTAAAGGCTCAGACCAAGCTGGTCAGCGACAACGACAAGGCCTGGAAGGATAAA
>NW_027175832.1:13176553-13194053 GCF_023055335.1 Clinocottus analis | reverse complement strand
CAGGAAGTGTTTTAACGCTGGATACGCCCCAACACTGTTCCTCTGTTATCTGATTGGACGTTGCAGCTGAGCGGACTGATCGCTGGAGTTTCATACGTGAAGACGATCACAAAATAAACGTTATATATTTTAGTGTTTTCTTATTCACCATCTGGTTAAAATATGTGTTCATTCATTGTAGGTCTGAACAAAAAAAAGACCACAAACTATTTTCTTCAAAGATTTGATCTGTTTCCCTCAATACATTTGATTATGTATGCAATTAAAATCAGAGAGCTGGAGAAAGGAAACATGTTTTACAACATGTATGGTTATTTTATAATGTCACAATTAGAATTTCAAAACATACCGACGTAAATAATTAATAAATAAGACGCGTTCCGCTGGTAATCGATCCTGCGTATAAGCGGGACCCTGAACACAACACAGTTTCTAAATACTCAATGCAGTTTGATTAACAGGTAACAGACTACAGAGAAAACATCTCCACTCTGACACAGATGATAACTGTGTCTTATTTATATAAGTTGTAGTTTAAAACCATTAAATCAACTGAAAACATGCAACAATTTGTATCAATATTTTAAGAGCATTTTTATTGAAATGTTCGCTAAAAACGGTCCGGACAGGAAAACAACTCCGCCAACTGCCAGCTGTCAGTTGGCTGCAGTTATCAGAAACCGACGTCGCTTCGCTTGACGCTTCAGAGGAAAGGACGTCTCGTGTCTGTTAACACATGTTCCTCGCGTCTTCTCTCCGCGCTCGGTTTCCTTGCGTCTCTCCGTGCATCCCTGGTGGGCGGGACGCAAGGAAGGGACGCTAGTGGCAAACAGGGATGCCATTTAGAGACTTGGGATGTACCCATAGTTTAAGCGGTCTGTGCATAAACTATTCTGTGACTGGACTAAGGAGGGGGGGGGAGTAGTGATGGGGTCTCAAATGCCAAAAATATAGGCAGTAACGGTCTAAGAGAGATGGGAGAGGGAAGGGCCTGGTATTTTGAGACATGGTAATGAATCAAACACAGAAGGATATTCAATACTATTGTAAATGTAATTGTAAATTTAAACATAGTAATATTTCTGCAATTATGCACCACCCGCCATAACACATTCCTTGTATGTGAAAACATACGTGGCAATAAATGCTTATGAATCTGGTTCTGAGTTGATTCATTTGACATTCTGAAACCTGGCTGAGCCATGAGGAGTAAGACAAACATTGACAATACATACTATGACAAGTCCATGTTCAGGTCTCTCAGAATCTGGTGTCGATCAAACAATCAGAGTGATCGTCCTACACCTGTACTACTGGTATGTCTGAAATAATGATTCACGTCATCTGTCACATTCACCTAATACATAAATATGGAATATGTAGCTAGTGGAGCATCTCTTCACAGGTACTTATGAACCTCGTCAGCACGATGACTAGGATCAACATATCTAGTATGAGCGCTGCATCCGTTCTGAAAGTGTTTCTTAGTCCTTCACAGGGTCATGGGGTTGTAATCTGTCCAAAAATGCACTAGGTCAAATGAATGAGGGCATTTAAAAAAACCTTTCACAGCTTCAGAAGTGAGCTTTGTTCCTGCTGTTGGATTTGACAGAACTAAAACATGTGGATCCTTTCCTGTACTTTTCCTTCTCATTTTCTATTGCTGAATAACTTACGGCACTTTCAGATCTGTGAAAGTCAACTTCAACATGGTTGTCTGTTTCTTTTTACTGCATAACTTTATTTTGATCAAATTAAACATACAATAAATCATTAACAGTTTGACACGTTCAAAATGATATAAAACACGCAACGCTGGACAGTAATTTGTTTTCCTTCAAGAGTATCATTCATACATATTTAGTAGAAAAATAATGAAACAATAAAAATAAAAATATGCTGACATTTGAGCTTGAAGCCTTCAGAGCAGGAGGAAAAGGCTCCTGCTTTTTTTCAAACTGCCAAAACAGACAAAGATTATTTCAGGATAATAAAACGTCTAAATCAATAAACCTTCACTCAGTAGTTTGTATGGTAATATTATTATATAATATTAACATAGCCCTGAGTTACCTGGTGTGATTGTGACTTTGACCTTTTGGTACTGTGACATCAAATACTGACAATTAAATGTAATTTAATGTTAACTACATTTAAATGGACTAAAATTAAATTTTGTAATAAACAGCTCATGTCTCTGACTGAGACCCAAGGGGCGCTCAAATCCAGCTAAGCTGTGTGAGGTTCTCTCAAAGGCCAAGTTTGAACCTATAAGCTCAACACACATTTTGTTAAAAGTCCTTTTAATGCAACCCACAGAACCAAACCCTAAACCAACGGTACATTAAAGTAAAGGTTTGTTTTCCCCGAGAGAGATTTAAACAAAGCCTGGAAGTATTAAATGTTCAAAATACTAAATTGTCAAATTTGAATCCAAAAGCTCCCACAAGTGGGTTGATTCATTTACATTTCTACATCTGTTACTTCCAGTTCACAAAATATGATTTTTTAAACTTTTGAAAATGACTCGGGCCTTTGGTCCTCATGCGTGTGCATCATGTGCAGTGAAGACCGATCAGGGGTCAGGTAGCTCCATCATGTGTTCTTAAAGCTTCTCCGTGTGCGTGGTAGTCGGCGCTCAGCAGTGAGGGAGGTGTAGGTGAAGAGAGGTCAGTCCTCAGCACCATACAGGTCTGCTAGCCTCCTGAACCGGGGCCCCCAGTCACTCAGGTAGTGGTAGTCCTGCTCGGCCTCAGAAGACCCGGAGCCTAGTGAGCTCAGAGACTCGGCCACGGAGCCGGCGCCCTCGAAGGCAAAGGTGGCCAGAGAGTCGTACGGCGCCGCTGTGAGGTTGCAGTCGTTCTCCAGCACTTTGTGATGTATGAAGCTGCGCACATCGCTGTTGTCCCGGGACGCCACGCTGACCGGCGCCACGGTGAGGATGTGTTGTGGTGAATACAGCCGGGCCTCAGTGGGCATGATGTCCCGCCTCTGCTTGGTGGACTCCTCGAGAGAGGTGGCAGCGTCCGGGTGCCGCAAAGCTCCGATGTCGAAGGCCTGTGTGTCCTCCTCTCCTCCTCCCTCGTCGTTGTAGCTCACCACATTGTCCCGCACATCCTCCTTGGATACGATGAGAGGCTCCCGCTTTCTTTGGCGCTTTAAAGCTGTGAACAGAATCAGGACCACTGCAGGGGACACAGACACAGACACGGTTAAACATGTTGTAGTGTAGCGCTGGAATACACACATCTTACACCATCTTACAGGGCTCAAGTGTGTTAGCTTTTCATCATTTTTATTTATAAGTATGTTATTACATTACTACACGGTTCTGTCATTGACGTCAACATAAAGGCCTCTGAGTAAAGAAACCAGCCGCTTGTGTTCTGACCTGCAGCTCTGAATAATACAAAGCAGAAGCTGGTAATGCTTCCACCTTGTGAGGTGAGTAAGGCTGTGTTCACACCGAATGTGACAAAAAAATTCACGTCGCGTCTACCGCATAAGTTGTGTCGCGCCACAAAAAAAGGATATTCACACCAAACGCAACATGACTAATTGAGCTGCCACAAAGGGGGCGTGGCTTATCTCCGTAGCTTCTCCCTGGGAAAATAACGATCTTTTACGCTATAAACTATGGAAGAAATAACCACTAGTTCTGCTTTATACTTGTTGTGGAAGTCACTAAAACATGGGAATATCAAACGCCCCCTCCCCCTCCACACCCGTTTGGGTTTATAAATACCATCTGTAGCCGCACACAGCTCGGTGAATTTCACCGACTCCAGGAAGTGCCGCTATCTTACTACAACGGTAACTGGCCGTCATCCACCATGGAAATAACCACTAGTTCTGCTTTAAACTTGTTGGATTAATTCCACATACGTCAGAACATCAAACTCTATCGTGTCTGGCTTCATAATATCATGCGTAGTCCCACAACAGCGCCTAAATGATGGCCGCTATCACCGGCAGAAGTTTGATTCAACAACAGGACGGCGGTGACGAGCGGAACATCTCAACGCTGATTGGCTGACGCAACTATGACTCACGCGTTTTTGTCGCCGGAGTTGGGAAATTTCAACTCGCGCGACAAGCTGTGGCGTCCAGCGCTCTGCTCGCCCCGCGGCAAACTAGCTGTTCGTGTCGCCTCAAACGCGTCTGTTGCGTCGCTCCCCAGAAAAGTCGCGTGTACGCAGCTCCAACGCAGCTGTGCATTGACTTTGCACCAAATTTTGTCGCGTTCGGTGTGAACACAGCATAAGGCTCAAATCCACACATGCAGAGACTCAGAGTTGCTTTCAGGAGAAGAGCTGTGTTGGTGTTTAACTAAGTTACATATATACCCTGTTTCACGAAGATATGGTCATTCAATGTAACATATCGTCATTCCGATGCAGCCCATAACACATCTACAGTGTGTTCATACTCACTCAGCAGTATGACGGCACACAGGAGGATGGCGATAAGAGCTGCAGTGCTGAGAGCAGGAGAGCTGCTAAGAGCCTCAGCTTTACACAGCTCCATGTTGCCTTCGCGGTCGCAGGGGCACACCCTCACAGTCAGAGTGCCGGTGCTGCTCTGAATTGGGTAGTCGCCGTCGCTGATCACCACGGGAACCAGGTACACGCTCTGCTGCAGGCGGCTGTAGCTGGCTCGCCGTGTCAGGATGCCAGCTGTGTTGTCTGAGGAGGAGAAAGCATCACACGTGCAGTGCACAATGCCAACATTTTGACTCACTTCAGTATGAGAATAAGGATCCCTTCATTCCCAACACATCCTTCCCGTCATGCTCTTTGGTGTATGTCATCTTGTAATGATGTAGATCTTTTACAGTGGAATTGGAAGCCATTATGTGACTCATACAGACACTTTGTACGTATGTATGATGATACTGTAATCGTAGATAATGTACATTACATTGGATAGTTAAAGAATGAATGAGTGAAGCCTTTATTATCTTTTTTTACACACACAATAGTTATATTCTTATTTTCATGTTGTTGTCGTATTCTGAATCAAAGCAGTTCACATGAAGCAAATGTCTTTGTTTATTGTCTGTTAATGTATTCATTAAATGCCCTTACAGTGCAGTGAGCCGGTATTTGTTGAAGTGGTGCCTACCTTTGTTGTCTCGGACAGTGAAGTTGCTGCGGTGGGTCCCCTCAGGAGCGAGCCTGAAGAAAAACTTGTGTCCTGTTGATGGCTCATCGGCATCAACAGCACTCACTGTCTGGATCAGCTGTCAGAGACAGAGCAGCCATGAACATCCCATGCTGCTGGTAAATGTGTGTTCAATGGATGCAACATGACCGGTTCCTTTTAAAGTAACAGTCTGTCCTTGCATATGACCAAGAAAATAGAGCGCATCCCAAACATGGTTTTCATTTCTTTTGGGTCATAAATAGAAGCAACTTCTCAAAAAATTATGTGCTTATTCTAATATGTATGTTGATGACCTCGAGGCCTCCCACTCCACACACAGACAGCTGTAAACATGACACCCTGAACTATCTCTCACACACACACACACACACACACACACACACACACACACACACACACACACACACACACACACACACACACACACACACACACACACACACACACACACACACACACACACACACACACACTCTCTAAAGCCCAAGTGAAGCAGAGGAGTAAACACTTATGAAATACATTGATGGACAGATGGAAGGCAAAGGATCTAAAGGACAGAAGGCTGGCAGACCAGTGACAGCATGCCACCATTCTGAGATGATGCTTTGTGCACACACGTGTGACATCACCAAAGTGCAGTTGTATCTAATTGTGTTATATATAACTTGTTATGTGGGATTTATTTGTATCCTATTAATGAATGCATTATATTAGAGCATAATGTGTTTGTGTGTAAAACCCTATTTAAAACCTGTCAACGTCCATGACGGATTAGCGCATCAGCCACCACAGAAGAAGAAACAGAGTCCAGGAGCTTCACATACAGCTATGTGATGACTCATAGCAAGTGGTATTACAGCAGAGTACAATCACACAACAGGACAATACCGTTTCAGGCATTCACATTTTTAACTGATGAAATATTCATTATTATATGTCATATGGTTATAGATTGTAAAGACCTCCGAAGCAAATTCAGAATTTGTGATTTGGGGCTAAACAAAATAAACTAAAAATTAAATATTACGAAGGAGTAACAAAAGCTGCACGGTGGTGTAGTGGCTAGCACTGACGCCTCACAGCAAGAGGGTCTGTGGTTCGGATCCCGTGCGGGCGGGGTTCGGATACTGGTCTGGCAGGTCCTTCTGTGTGGAGTTTGCATGTTCTCTCCGTGGCAGCGTGGGTTCTCTCCGGGTTCTCCGGCTTCCTCCCACAGTCCAAAGACATGCTGCATAGGATAATTGGACTCTAAATTGCCCGTGGATGTGAGCGTGAATCCTTCTTAATCTTGACTGGCGACTTTTTCCAGGGTGTACCCTGCCTTCGCCCCTTGACAGCTGGGATCGGCTCCAGCGCCCCGCGACCCTAACGAGGATGAGCGGTTAAGATAATGGCTGGCTGGCAGTAACAAAAGCAAAGTTATTTCTCATTGAACATTACAATTATGAAGCCAATTATTGGCTGCGTGATACAAAACATTAAAACTTTAAATATAAAATATCAAAGCTTTCCTGATTCATTTCATTACATTATCCAAACCAGCTGAAACCACTATGCAGAGAACCTCACAGGCTCCAACTAACCATGCTTTTGGAGGAAGTGGGAACGCTGCTATGGTGAGAACAAGGAGGGAACCCACGCTGCCACTAGGTGAACGAAGAGGGAACCCACGCTGCCACGGGGAGAACGAAGAGGGAACCCACGCTGCCACGGGGAGAACGAAGAGGGAACCCACGCTGCCACGGGGAAAATGTGGAGGGAACCTACGCTGCCATGGGGAGAACATGGGAACCCACACAGCCACGGGGAGAACTAGGGGGGAACCCACGCTGCCACAGGGAGAAACAATAAGCGGACCCACGCTGCCACGGTCAGAACGTGGAGGGGACCCACGCTGCCACGAGGAGAACATGGAGGGAACCCACACTGCCACTGGGTTAACGAGAAGGGAACCCACGCTGCCACGGGGAGAACGTGGGAACCCACACTGCCACGGGGAGAACTAGGAGGGAACCCACGATGCCACAGGGAGAAACGTGGAGGGAACCCACAATGCCACGGTCAGAACATGGAGGGGACCCACGATGCCACAGGGAGAACAAGGAGGGAACCCACACTGCCACAGGGAGAAACGAGGAGGGAACCCACGCTGCCACGGGGAGAACATGGAGTGAACCCGCGCTACCGTGGAGGGAACCCAATCTGCCACAGGGAGAACGTGGAGGGAACCCACGCTGACAATGAGGGGGTGGGGGATGTGGAGGGAACCCACGCTGCCACTTGGAAAAACAATGAGGGAACCCACGCTGCCACGGGGAGAACATGGAAGGAACCCATGCTGCCATAGGGAGAACGTGGAGGGAATCCACGCCGCCACGGGGAGAACGTGGAGGGAACCCACGCTGACAATGGGGTGGGGAGAACGTGGAGGGAACCTACGCTGCCACGGGGAAAAACAATGAGGGAACCCACGCTACCACGGGGAGAACATAGAGGGAACCCATGGTGCCATGGGGAGAACGAGGAGGGAACTTATGCCGCCATGGGGAGAATGAGAGGGAACCCATGCTGCCACGGGGAGAACAAGGAGGGAACCCACGCTGCCATGGGGAGAACAAGAAGGGAACCCTAGGGTCAGTTCAAAATGTTACCTTCTTACCTTGTAGTACCTTGTAAAATGTATGGAATTGTATCATTGTTAAATACCGGAAATGTGCGCTGCTAATTTAATGGTTAGCCTATGCATACACCTCGAAATAGCTGACGTTATTGCTAATGTTAGCAGGGCTCTGAAGTTTTGAAGACAGGCAAGAGCGAAATATATCCCCCGGGAGCTGTTGACGGGGGGAGCATCAATGGTAAAGTGGCTCAGAAGCTCATATGATGACCTAATTTGTGATTTTGCAGCAAAGAAATGCAGACGTGTGCCTCTTCAGAGCCTCCCAAAACTGAAAAATGGTTGAGCCATACAGAATAGCATTATGGCTCTCTCAAAAATTATGTCTTGTTTTATTTTGAAAATTTGGTCAAGAGGATTTTGCACTTTATAGTTAATGCGTGAATGGTGATGTGAATGGGTGAATGGTGGTGTGAATTGGTAAATGATGACGTGTGAATGAGTAAATGGTGATGTGAATGGGGCAATGGTGATAGTGAATGGGTGAATTATAATGTGTAGTGTTGCTTTGAGTGGTGGGAAGACTAGAAAAGGGCTTTTTTACAGTTCATTTTATATGATTGTGAGTATACAGCAACAGTGGTTCTTGTGTTCTCGTATAAAACCATATCGCTTGTTGCTACATGCTGTACTCAGGAGTACGCTTTTTAACTTCATCGTTTTGAAACTGGTGTGTACAGATTTAACTATAGTAAATAAAATTTAACCCCAACTCTCAACTCTGACTGAAGTGTCATAAGGACAGTAAACTGTAGCCAGTACATGGTGATTTGATCCCTGCCAAGCTCTCTAACTGCACAGTGCAATATGTGCAAAAGGATGACGCTTTTGTACCTGATCAACCTTCGTCCTCTCACAGACAAAGGTTTCATAGACAATGGCGAAGGTGGGAGCGTTGTCGTTGATATCCAGTAAGCGGATGTAGACCGGAACATGGCTGCTCTGATGGGGATTATCTGAAAAGCAAAACACACATAGAGTGAACACCCGCTCCACTTTCGCACATTCCCACTGTAAATTGGGGATGTACCCGAATCCCGATACAGTATTCCTGAAAGCACAAATCATCTTGCATTGAAGAGGAGCACTGCCTGTTGTTCCTTCAGCTCAATATTCAGAAACCTCGATACTCTCAAAAATATCCAAACGGAACAAGAAAAACATTTGTCCGAAAGCCTGTTATCCCCAAAACAAGCCAAATAATACAACTTATTACTAGGGCTGGGCAAGTTGGCATGTTAATAACTCGTTAACTTTTCAATCGATTAATGCCGTTAATTATTTGATCATGCGTTAACTGCCTTTTTTTATTTTTTGCTTTTACTTTGAAGGCGATTTATGTATGTGAACACGCGCTTCCGTAGCCTCGCCGGTAGGCAGTGTTGACGACTTGCCGACTTGAGCCTGACGTGAAAGCACGTATTGTTATGTGGTTTCTGTTCTCAACGAGGATCGGTTTTGTCGCGAGATGCTCGCCTCACAAAGCGCTTAGTCTACCGGCAGGCTAACGCTGCAGGCCTAGCGTTTAGATTGAACATTACTTTAAAAATAATTTTAAAAAATAATAATAAAAGTGTGCAATATACTAGTTTTTACTTCATTATTGAATTTGGCAAATAATGCAATTAATCACAGAAAAATCATGCAATTAATCAGTTAATTTTTTCCAACTTTGCCCAGCCCTACTTATTACACTAAGCATTTAAGGAGAGAGAGAGCAAGATAAAGAGTAGATTGCACTATGAGGATGTGGAAATATTTTGTGTTATTATTATATGGTATAGATCATTATGATCCACTATCTGTAACTAGATACAGATTCTGCAGCTTGGTCTCATTATTTTATCAAGTGAATGCACACCACACTCTTTTTCTAAATTGTAGCTACTGATTTTGTTACCTGAACCTTAACTTCCTGTCAGAAGGAGGTTTGTTTTGAAAGCACACTATGCACGTAATCATGACTTCCTGTCTTTGTGGCATTTCATCTATTTTTCTGTGGATCACCTATATTATTACCGCTCCCATCTGATCTGCCAGCAGGGCCAAGGAACCACTGGAGAGAGAGGAGACCACAGACCCCAACTGGGTGGAACTTTGTGTTGACCTTGACCCCACCCCCCATTTCACCCTAATGGCTGTTATTAAAAGGACACTTTTTGTTAAAACACCACTGTATCGAATCGTCCTATTTTATTCCTGAATCTTGTTACCGCCTGAAGTCCCCTGGTTGCCACAACTTGTAGAGCACTTTTCTAGTCTTCCGACCAATCAAAGTGCTTTTTAATCTACATGTTATTATTATGGCAAGAAAAGCTTCTTTTTTTATTGGCGGATGAAACTTGAATCTGCGGGCACAGAAATGTGCGCCCTAGTTAATGACATTGTTTCTTATTTCAACGTGATTGGACTATCTGTCGAATCAAAAGACCTTTATCATTCCCTCACATCCCAAATAGCTCCCACGTATCTACGCGAGCAACATAGCTAGCAGAGACACGGCGACTGAAAACTCTGTGGCATCTTTATGCAAAACACCTTTCAATCGAGTATCAGGTGTTGACAAGAAGAGGCTGAAAGAGTTGGGACCCGAACATCCGGATTCAAAAATTCAGCAGCAAAGCACTGCCCGAGGGAGGATGTACACCCGGAGCTTCTCCTCAAGCCTATATGCCAACCGGAGCTGGTTAGCTGGATGCTAATAAGCCTGGAAATATTGCTGCAGAGGTGGGTGTCAAAATCAGCAGATGCCTGTGTTAGAGTTTAATGTGTTATCTTTCCCACAGCAGAATACATGTTGGACATTGTTAGATTTAGGTGGATATCATATCAGACTATAACTTCATCTGAAATACCAATTCAACCCCATGTGAGTCAGTCAGTCAGTCAGTCAGTCAGTCAGTCAGTCATTGCTCGAGGCTAGGGCATCAAGGTCGCTCCTTGCCTTTTGTCGTCAACATCAACTCTGATTGTTGCCTTTTGTCTGTAGTAAGAAGCCTGTTTGTAGTAAATGTTTCCCCACAACTTGTCTGTCTCTTTCTATACATTTATCTGTAGGTTAGTGACACCATTCTTGGACACACCAGGGAACGCTTTGTTTTTTCCAATATTCTACTTAAAACCTCTTTTCTTCTCATTGCTGAGTGCTAATTCAACCGCGCTAAACCAACTGAGCCCCTCCCACCCCCCCCCGTCAAAAAAAATTGACTGAAATTTTATTTAAAAGTTTTAGTTGGTTTGTATCTTTTACAATTAAAGTTGCTTAAGGAATAGTGGTATGAAGTGAAATGTAATCTGTGAGAGGCATCATTACGTGTAGAACATTTAATTTGCGTTGCCAATTTCCCCTGTCTCATTTATAAATCATAATGTTTGAGTCAGAAGTTGTGTACCCGTTGTGCGTATGCAACAGATAGACACGTGGTTAGAATTTGTGAGGAGCACCAAATGCCGTTCCAGAAGCTGTCTGTACAACTGATTGTTAGGGATACGTTGTGGTAGCAGACACATTGGGTTTGGACTTACTGAACTCTGTAGCAATGACTGAAATGTTATGCCAGGCTGTCTCCTCCCTGTCCAGGCCTCTGAGCAGGAACACAGATCCATTCGCTGGATGTACACTGAACCGGCGGTCCATGTCGGTGTGGCGGTCGATGGAGTACCTGCAAGGAGCAAGAAGGAGAGAGAGGTGAGACAGGGAAACAAGATCCCCTGAATGGAACATAACTGACAAGAGTCCAGCCTCATGTGGTACATTGTGGCCCCATTAAACATGTTTTAGGAAAGCACAATGGCAGCTCATGAACTTTGCATCAGTGTGGGCCTGCACAGTTGTGTGGAGCTCTTCTGCTACTTCCCACATGTATTTTGGGCAGCTGGAATTGGTTTTTAATGGTCCAAATGAAACAATGCTAGTTATTAAAGAAACATTTCCCTAGAGGCCTGTGAATGTGTGAGTACAAATAATACATTCTGTTTGCCTTTCCAACAAAATCATGCCCCTTCAACTCACCTATTCTCTGAAGCCCGAGTCAAAATGAAAGGAAAGGTGTGACACTTCATGATGATTGGTTTGTGTCTTGAAGTCAGGAAGTGGAAGTCCCACCTGATTTAACAGTTATGCCTACTAAGCCCTGAGTTAAAACATGTCGACCTTATTTAACTAAAAGTAATGAAGAAAGAGATATTTGTAGTTTGAGGGGGAATTATATTATGTCAAATATTCATATCTGTCTATTACAACCCAGTCAGGGATTTTTTTAATTTTTATTTTTTTTGGGTGTTGTACGTTTCTGTACCAACGCATATGCTGAATGTGGATGTTTTTTTCATGGCAAGCAAATATATGGGGCTATTATAATTGAAGGTTATGTGGTATTATAAAGAGTACAAAAGTCCACTGAGGTCAGTGCTCCGTTCCTCGTACGTGGTTCAACTAAGTCAATCAAATGTCCTAATGTCTAGCTTAAATTACCCCAATGACTGACATCAGGCTATCTCGGTTCATCAAAGGCTGATCCACGCTCAAACTGTCTCGGTAATTCAAACCAGACGTCAGTCATCAGCAGTCAGTTTTTCAAAAGTAATCTGATCGGATTACAGCTATCGGATTTCATCAAATCTTGAAAATGGGTTTTTCAAAAGAAAAAAAGGATTCAGAAATTGGATTGGATCATGCAATCCAATCTTGTTGTTGATCTGGATCAAACCTTGAGTTTCGGTTTTTCAAAACTTTTTGGTAGGATTGAGATCATTTTGATCCTAAAAATCAGGATTAAACTGATCCCATCAGGAGGGTGGATTCATGGTGGAAATCAGTAATAAAACTAGGTAACTAAAAGTGGTTAGTTAAATAATACATTTATATCATGCATTTTACAGTATTTATATTTATTCATTAATTTCATCAATTTCACTTGAATTTCTCAGCCCTGTAATTGAGGGAGAAGGTCAATCACAGGTAAAGCCAGATGGCTTAGTTTCCACAGGACCCCAAGAGAGAAGCTCAAAGCACCCAAAGAAAGATAACGCCTATAAGGTACTTCTGCAAAAAGAGACTGAAAGAGCAGAAGTACAGATCCATCTAACAAAGGAACAGCTTATTCTTGCCGGTTCAAGTCAGTAAATCTTTGTTTGAAACCTTTTTGAAACATCCATAATGTATTTGTGAGTAAAGTATTTATTTATTGTAGGTCTCAGATGAGCGGACTGCCTGTTTTCAATATTGTTTGTTTGCTGTTCCCTTCAGCCCTTTTTTTCTGTTCAAATGAAGCGTATTGGAGTGACCCCATAAATATTCTACCTGTTCTTTACTTGGCTACATTGTGATAGTCCCATTTAGACCACAAGTAATCCAGATTTAGTAATCCTGAACAGATTGAATCCGGATCAGAATAATCCAATCCTACATTGCTTTGAAAAACCAGCATAAAAATAAGATGGATTAAGTGATCCTGGATAGCAGAAAAAGAGATTTCCAAATCTGGATCAGTTTGATCCAGATTACAACTTTTGAAAAACCGGTCCCGGGGATTTAAAAGGGGTAAAAGTCAAGCACAGAATTCATGTTCTTCTAACGCTACAACGGCAAATAAACTCAAAGGACAAGTAACTTTGTTCTCCGCTGAGGAGCAGGAGAAGATCATGAACGTATTGGAGAAGGTCAAGACCATAATCATGGCAATGTCTAATGCTGCATTCACAACAGACATTGCAACACTTTTGCAACATTTTTTGCAACGCTTTTGGTGTGAACGCATCTTAACACCGTCACAGCTGCAAGGGCTAGCATGGCAAAATATCAGACAAGTTAAATGTGTCAGTGTTGGGCTAATTTTAAGTGCCTCATCACCAAATCAGATTATATTTATTTAATTGTGCCTGCTGACAGTGGTATACAAATTAAAATATACTTATGAGGATATATGTACTTAGTTTGAATATGTGTATGGGAGGATCAGTATGTATTCATAATCAGAAATTCGCATTGGTGATAAATGTTGGTTTTGATGCACTGTTTTTGTATTGACAGGTAGTACAAAATGTAAACCATACTTTAGTGTTTCATTTTTACTATTTTAAGATCTAAAAGGTTGAACAAAAATGAAACTACAAAAATATTTGTGCTGCACTTGAAGCCGCTGCATGCTGCCCCCCTTATCCTATAACAACCGTAATGTAGTCTGTTCAAAACATCACAGATACTTGAAAATGTCTTTCCCCTGTCTGTGGACCGCTCACAAAGCAAACTACGTTCTGAATGCAACTCTTCACTGTGTCACAGATAATAGATGTGAGATGCAAACTGCTCTGTGAGCAGGAAGTGCATATCGCTCTGTAACATGTTCAGTTTCTGGGTCAAGGCTGGTGTCACTGCTGACTACAACATATATCATCCAACTGCTAGTGGCTGGTTATTATGTACCATTCAATCTGAATTATTCTGTTCTATAAAGAAATAGATGAATCTAAAAGAAAACATTCCTTCAGTACATTCAGACTCAATCATGAGAAAACACTACAGTAAAATAAGTGTGAATAGGTTCTGCAAGAGAAAAGAGCATTCCCACAGAGACAGATTTAGCCAAATCCTGATTGACAGGACATTTCTTCAATGTAAGTTCATCCTGGCTCAAATTAGGTTGACTTACGGAAAAGGAAAATAACAAGTGGGTGGTTGTATTCCACCAAAAGAAATACTAAGTGCAAAATATAGTTGACAGAAGTTGTCCTTTTATGGACCACCAAATCCGGCAAATTCATCTATGCAGACGACATCTGCCTGGCATTCCAAGCACCAGATTTTGACCCACTGCAACAGGTGCTCACTGAAGACCTTGCTAAACTGGACCAGTTCTGCAAAATCTGGCGCCTAAAACAAGCCCAGCAAAATTAGTCTCCGGTGTATTCTGTCTGCACAATGCAAAGCTGCCACAAAACTAAACATCCATCTGAGCGGACTCAAGCTGAAGCATGCCACTAATCCAAACTACCTTAAAGTGACCCTTGACAGGACCCTATCCTTAAAGGAACATCTAAAAAAGGGATGGCAGCCACAAGGTGAAGTCAAGAAATAATCTGCTCTGCAAGCTCGCTGTTGCAGAATGGGGGGCGGCAGCCCCCACTCTGCGCATCTCAGCACTGGTCTTCGTGTATTCTGCAGCAGAATATTGTGCCCCTGTCTGGTCCAGGTCATCCTATACTCAACACGTGGGCACCCTACTCAATACCACCATGAGAACCATAAACCAACACCACTCCCCTGGGACCCTATCTTATCAATGACCAATCTGAATCTGAAGACTGAAAGGACGATTAGTCACCCTCCATACGGTAGACCAGGAGGCAACTGCTTGGCTTAAGGACTTTGCATTTGCTAAAAAAATATGGACTTAATGGAAACTACAGCTGGATTCTACACAATGTTCTACAGTCAAAATGTAGAAAATTAGTTAAACAGTCAGACTGGAACTATCTTTGAAACGCAAAAGTCTATAAGTATTTTACTTATGTCATCTTGAAGGATTTCAGGTGGTTTGGTTATTGTTTTATTTTCTTGCCTTTTAATAGTTAACCTTTCTGTATGATTATTTCAATTGGAAAATGCTTTACTTGACCATGCTGCGAGCTCCATCGGGGTCTATGGCACTGACTGAGCCTACAGCCACGGCCACTGCAGCGTCTTCCTTCACCTCCATCAGATAGCTGGCTTTGTTGAACAGCGGCGGCTCATCCACGTCATCCACGGCAATCCGGACCGTGGTCATGTCTTTTGAGCCAGGCGTCACAAAACGAGGGTCTTCCTGTGTGTTCTGGACCCGAATCTCTACTGTGTATGATGGCTTCTTTTCAAAATCCAAAGGCTGCAAAGGCGAATAGAAAAAGAAAAGAAACACAGGAGGGATTTAGATCATCTCTGTTGGTGGTCATAGAAGACTTATAAGGTTAGATCCTTCTCTCGCTTACCTTCCTGACAGTGATGACTCCCTCCTGTGTGTCTTTGTCAGTGGAGATGTCGAACATGTCCATTCCGTCTCCGCTAACGATGGTGAAATGCATCTCAGCGTTCTTACCAATGTCCCTGTCAGTGGCAACAATTCTTCCAACTAGAGAGCCAGACTTGGACGACTCAGGAACTCTGAACTGGTGAATACCTGTAAATATAGGAAATACTGCATGAAATAAGACCGGTGCTGCTTTTATGTAACCCCGCTCCTTCAATTTGGTTATATACTTTTCGGGCCAGGCCACCTCCCAGAATCCATCCATCCATCTATTATCTTAACCTCTTATCCTCATTAGGGTCGCGGGGCGCTGGAGCCGATTCCAGCTGTCAGGGGGCGGAGGCAGGGTACACCCTGGACAAGACGCCAGACCATCACAGGGCAGACATATAGACAGACAGCTCACATTCACACCTACGGGCAATTTAGAGTCCAATTAACCTATGCAGCATGTCTTTGGACTGTGGGAGGAAGCCGGAGAACCCAGAGAGAACCCACGCTGCCACGGGGAGAACATGCAAACTCCACACAAAAGGACCTGCTTGACCAATATCCAAACCCCACCCCGCCCGGGATCCGAACCACCGACCCTCTTGCTGTGATGCGTCAGTGCTAGCCACTACACCACCGTGCAGCCCCACCACCGCCCAGAATGCTTTACTTTATATTTTTTTTCTAAGAAAAGGCCCCATTCTGAATGACTTGAGCCAGCCTAAGAAAACACTGTAATTCATTTGAATGGAGCCAGCCTGTTGGTGGAGTTTCTGTAAGTTGGTCCAACTCAGGTCTCAACTTGTAATGCAAAGCAACATGATGTCATCCAGCAAGGCACACAGGTACACATGGCAGGTGGCTTTGTAGTTCTACTGCTTACCTTTGCTTTGCAGCTCTTGATTTCAATAGTAAAGATTCATGTATGATCCTAAGTAACTGTTAGTAGGAGGGGCAGGAGCATAGATGGAAGTATATTGTCACAAAAATATATATCTATGAACTTAAAAGTGCAGATTTCGTGTACTGTAGGTTTAGGTCCGCTGAAAGCAAAAAACCTAACTTTCTTCCTGGACCTTGAACGCCTCTGGTTCCACAACAGAGGGGCTATGCTCAAGCAGATTCCCTGATACACTAAGCAAGGCCGTGTGGAATATTGTTTCCATAAGTAAGTCATATTTCAGTTGTTTGCCTGGAAAGATGCATTATGGTTGATATCTTGCTGATGCTTTGTCTGACTGGTTTTGACACAATTGGCAGATTCTGTAGGTCGTAAGCTTTCCTGAAAGGTGCGCCAATCATGTGTGGCATCAAGCTAGGAATATAAAAGATTATAGATAAATTATATTTTCATAACTTGGGGAGCTCTCTCGAGTCACTTTCAAGTCATATTCATGGTTTATGTTAATATTTATGGTTGAATTATGTAATAAAAACATGGACAATTTATTTATATGCTCTTGTGAGGTCAGGCTTTGCAGTATTTTTTGCTATGTCATGTCACATTAGTGGCTTTGGTATCGATTCATGGGAATACGAAGAGTGAGGAAGACCTGCTGATAAATAATTTACTGCTGGTCTCATAAGATGCTGTAAAACATGGTTAGGAATAGTATATTAGATAGATATGTACTTTATTAATCCCCAAGGGGAAATTTTTTTC